>NW_022588424.1:1372500-1672500 GCF_009834535.1 Camelus ferus | reverse complement strand
GAAGGATGCCACTTTGAAAATCTGAGAAATAAACAGAAGTTGAATTGCAAACACATTTTTGTTTGTTTGTTTCCAGATCTCTGAGAAATAGAAAGTTATGAGGGATCTAAGGAAATACTATCATATAGAATATGGAAGTGTCTTACTTGACAGTGTCTTATTAATGTGCCGGATGGGTATTAAAGAAACTCAATATAACATTCTCAAGGTTATTTGCTATCTCAGATCAACTACATGCTCTGGAGAGGAAACAATAGTATTAACCATTGTTATTATTCAGGTCCTTTGGGGGTTTATATTACTTGAGCATGAAAATTGGCACAATACACTGGGATAGCAATGTTAAGTCATTTTCTACTATTTTCAGTGAAGAGTTTACTCTGGCTTCTTAGGGAAGGCCGTTTTGAAAATTCGGTGTCACCCACACTGGTTATAAATAATTTATATTGATAATTAAAGAATAGATATGACTTACAGACTTTATCATTGATTGGTTAGTCAGTAAAGTCCTGGAGACAATAGAATTGCCTAAATTGTCCAAATTTCCTTGTTCTCTAAAGTTGAAATGGGTACAGTAAATACTGTAACTCCATATGAAAATAATCCAATTATATTAATATATTTCTTCAAAGGGGAAGCTGAGAAAATTTATATAGACATCACTAAGTACTACAAAGAGTAGAACAAATAAATCCATGCAGATCACAACAGTTGGTCCTTATTAGCTTAAAATGTTGTTGTTTGAGAGGTAAGATAAAGAGCCAAACAATAACAAAATACTGATTGCTATCATGTATGATATTAAGTCCTTTGTACCAAGTTACTTACTAAAGATGGCTATATGTCTCAGTTTATCTTTCATACAATTATTAACACCCTTTTTCATTCCCAGGTTGAGCAATATATTAGAATGATCATCAAATTCACAATAAATCATAGACACTTAGCATGAATTGTTACTACAATAATATTTCCATGAACCAAAAAAAGAAATGACATACTTATTTTATAAATAATTTTTACCAGAGAAGTAAATAATGCAGCAAACATTGGGATGAGTTTCTAGTTATAAAGACGCTTAGGTTTGTTTATTATTTGGTCAGATAGAAATAAAGTTCACAAAAACAAATTTTTATAAGAATTTTACTTAAATCTGACACTTCAGAGAAAGACAGTCTTGATTCTAGTAGTCAAGTAAGATAAAATAATGCAAAATATTTTTGTAATTGGGGCACCATGGAAGAGAATAAATCTCAAGTCCTTTGTTCATTAATAAAAATTTAAAATTAACAGTCTTATAAGTTTATTCTTAAATTGTTTCTTTTAGGATAAATATCTTTTTTGAATTTGGGTTTAGACTATTGCATCTGTAAATTGTTAATTAAACTTAGGAAATTATGTAAGTTCTTATTTGAATGGGTATTTATAGACTATCAGATGAGCTCTGAAAATTGAGGGTTCAAGGAAAGTTATACAGAACAAATGATGGAGGAGAAATTTCTAGACTGATGATTACATAGCCCAAACAGGTTTTTGGAAAATGTTCTGATGATGTCAGATATTGTGTTTTGGTTTTATTTGTGATATAAGTTGTAACCACACTTCTTAACAGAGTATTGATATCCCACTGTCAATCATTCTGAGAGAGTTTAATCCAGGGGCAAGAAATAAGGATTTGAAAAATTTTTAGAACTAAATAAAACAAAAAACAACAACAAACCTCAACCTTTGGCTTAGTTGAAGTTTGGTTTTATTTTAAAATAACAGGATAAATGGAACTTCATTTTTGATGGTAGCATTCTATACCATGAAAGTAGGTAAACTTGCCCTGCCACATGGCAGCAGGCCAGATGCTAGGAAGGATGGAATTGTAACTGTACCCATGAACTGGAAGGCACTCTTGAGAAAGGTTCTAGGCTTCTTTAGTTGTAAGATACTCTCTATTTTACAATGTTGGGAACATCTAATAGATACTCTTTAAAAATGTACAGCTGTGGTATCTGAAATTAAGATGAAAGGCTAGTCTTTAGAAGAGTGATCTAATTACTTAAAAAGCTAGAAAAATTTCTTAGCAGTGCTAGTCACTAAAAGAATATGAGTTAATTCATCCTTATAATACATGAGAAAGTTAAAATATTAGCAAATAGAATCCAACAACACATAAAAAAGATTATACATCATGACCAAGTGGAGTTCATCCCAGGGACCCAAGGGTGGTTCAACATACACAAATCAATGTAATACATCACATCAACAAGAGAAAGGACAAAAACCACATGATCATCTCAACAGATGCAGAAAAAGCATTTGATAAAATTCAACGCCCATTTATGATAAGAACTCTCACCAAAGTGGGTATAGAGGGAACATATCTCAACATCATAAAAGCTACATATGACAAACCTACATCCAGCATAGTACTCAATGGTGAAAAACTCAAAAGCTTCCCACTAAAATCTGGGACAAGACAAGGATGCCCACTATCACCACTCCTATTCAACATAGTCTTGGAAGTCCTAGCCACAGCAATCAGGCAAGAAAGAGAAATAAAAGGGATCCAAATTGGAAAAGAAGAGGTAAAAGTGTCACTATATGCTGACGACATGTTACTATATATAGAAAACCCTAAAAGGTCCACACAAAAACTACTAGAGCTGATTGAAGAATTCAGCAAGGTAGCAGGTTAAAAGATTAACGTTCAAAAGTCAACAGAAAAAGAAAGTAAAGAAAAAATCCCCTTTAAAATAACACCCAAAGTAATAAAATACCTAGGAATAAATCTAACCAAGGAGGTGAAAGAATTATACACAGAAAACTATAAACCATTGATGAAGGAAATTAAAGAAGACTTTAAAAAATGGAAAGATATCCCATGCTCTTGGATTGGAAGAATCAATATTGTTAAAATGTTCACACTGCCCAAGGCAATCTACAGATTTCATGCAATCCCTATCAAATTACCCAGGACATATTTCACAGAACTAGAACAAATCATAATAAAATTTATATGGAACCATCAAAGACCTAGAATTGCCAAAGCATTACTGAAGAGAAAGAAAGAGGCTGGAGGAATAACTCTCCCAGACTTCAGACAATACTATAGAGCTACAGTCATCAAGACAGCATGGTATTGGTACAAAACAGACATATAGACCAATGGAACAGAATAGAGAGCCCAGAAATGAACCCACAAACTTTTGGTCAACTAATCTCTGACAAAGGAGGCAAGAATATACAGTGGAATAAAGACAGTCTCTTCAGCAAATGGTGTTGGGAAAACTGGACAGCAGCATGTAAAGCAGTGAAGCTAGAACACTCCCTTACACCATACACAAAAACAAACTCAAAATGGATCAAAGACTTAAACATAAGACAAAATACAATAAACCTCCTAGAAGAAAATATAGGCAAAACATTATCTGACACACATTTCAGAAATATTCTCCTAGAACAGTCTACTCAAGCAATAGAAATAAAAGCAAGAATAAACAAATGGGACCTAATGAAACTTACAAGCTTCTGCACAGCAAAGGAAACCATAAATAAAAAGACAACCTACGGAATGGGAGAAAATCTTTGCAAACGATGAAACCGACGAAGGCTTGATCTCCAGAATATATAAGCAGCTCATATGACTTAATAAGAAACAACCAAACAACCCAATCCAAAAATGGATAAAAGACCTAAACAAGCAATTCTCCAAGGAAGAAATACAAATGATCAATAGGCACATGAAAAAATGCTTAATATCACTAATTATCAGAGAAATGCAAATCAAAACTACAGTGAGGTATCACCTCACACCAGCCAGAATGGCCACCACTCAAAAATCCACAAATGACAAATGCTGCAGAGGCTGTGGAGAAAAGGGAGCCCTCCTACACTGCTGGTGGGAATGCAGTTTGGTGCAGCCACTGTGGAAAACAGTATGGAGATTCCTCAAAAGACTAGGAATAGACTTACCATGTGACCCAGGAATCCCGCTCCTGGGCGTATATCCAGAAGGAACCCTACTTCAAAATGACACCTGCACCCCAGTGTTCATAGCAGCACTATTTACAATAGCCAAGACATGGGAACAGCCTAAATGTCCATCAACAGAAGACTGGATAAAGAAGAGGTGGTATATTTATACAATGGAATACTACTCAGCCATAAAAACCGACAACATAACGTCATTTGCAGCAACATGGATGTTCCTGGAGAATGTCATTCTAAGTGAAGTAAGCCAGAAAGAGAAAGAAAAATACCATATGAGATGGCTCATATGTGGAATCTAAAAAACAAACAAACAAACAAAGCATAAATACAAAACAGAAACAGACTCATAGACATAGAATACAAACTTGTGGTTGCCAAGGGGGTGGAGGGTGGGAAGGGATAGACAGGATTTCAAAATTGTAGAATAGGTAAACAAGATTATACTGTATAGTACAGGGAAATATACACAAGATCTTATGGTAGCTCACAGAGAAAAAAATGTGACAATATATGTATGTTCATGTATAACTGAAAAATTGTGCTCTACACTGGAATTTGACACAACATTGTAAAATGACTATAAATCAATAAAAAATGTTAAATAAATAAATAAATAAATAAATAAATAAATAAAAAATAAAAAACAAACATGAGAAAGTTACCTAACATACCCTAAGAAGTAATATGAGGATATTTGACAAGAGTTAAATCTAGAAATCAGGATAAGGTCACTTCATGATATGATTTAGGCATTGAAAATTCAACATGGGGACTCTGCCTCCAAGCAAGATGGAGTTAATAAGGATCATACTTACTCTTCTGTCTAAGGCAACTAAAGAAACTGCAGAAAGCTTTTTTTTCAGAAATGAGTGAAAATGAAAAATGCTCCAAAGCATTTTACATATTCTGTACATCAGGCAAAAGAGAGTGTTTCCTGAGAGAAGTGGAAAAATGAGGTGAGCCCTGTGTTTGCCTCAGTATATTCTCCAGGGAATTTCAATGTCAAGGGCAAGGAAGGCCCAGTTGGAGCCCAGAGATCTGAAATACAGAAATAGAGCTGGGACTCTAGATAAACCAAGACAACTAAGGTTTGTAGGGCAGGGGGCCGGAGAGGAAGAAATTGCACAAAAAGAAAACCTTAGAGAATCTGCAGAGGGCTCCCCCTCTGAATTCTTATCAGAGGACTGATGAGCATGTGTAAATGAGGAAACTTTCCAAGACCAAGGAAAGAACCACCCAAATGATGGGAGAGAAAACTCCCTGAAACTCACACAAACTTGGGATAATTTATTTTCCCAATAGCTAGAGTACAACAAATTCTCAAAACTCATGGTGCATTGAGTAAAGAACTGAGAAATAGAGGTGGAAATGAGCCCTAAACTAAATGCTGTTCAGTACTGCCTAAGAATGCTTAAAAACAATATTGGAGACTTCTGGTTTCCAGTTCCATAAAAAGTATGAACATCTCCATTCTGTCCTAACAAGTAAAAAGCTGAACAGGTTGAAAAATTGTTAACACTTGGATTTGTAAGAGAGAGAGGGACACAGAGCAAACCACTGTCCCCAAGACTGGAGGGACAGACAGGCAAATACAGTGACTTAATGCCTCACCAGAGCAGACTCACAAACAGAAGTATTGTAGGAACCAGTACCAGGGTAGGAGAACCTGAACTGTAATTGATGAATTGCTCAAGGCTTATTGTGGACAAGTCTGAGAATTAAAAACTCCAGGGGACCCAGTCATAGGACACCCCCTACCCCAACAGTATTCTGAGACTTACCTCCAGGAGCTCAACCAGATTCCCAGAGTAAATACTGCAAAAATTCCCCTCATGCTTCTGGCAGAAAAAGGAGAAAAGGAACAATTTTGAAAAATGACAGAGCACTTTGTTCTTAATAAGGCCTGGCCTTGGGGACATTAGCTAGCCAAAGCCCAACCTGCTGGGGTATTATAAAAGCCTAACTGACTTGAGAGAAGGGAAATGCCCAACTCCAGTGGACCCTAGCCTGACACATGGGAGATAGTAAGTCCTCAAATCAAGCCCACTCTAGCCATTCTGTCCCACCTAAGGGGTGGAGGAGAAGAGAAATACTTGTTCACAGTCCACAGGCACAGGTTCACTTAGACTGAGACCTAACTGCTATAGAACACTTCCCCTCCTCCCACAGCTTACCACCACATTACTAAAGGACTGTTTATAACAGTTCCTGCTACCTGGTACACCATGTGTGCCTATCAAGAAAATCTTACAAGGCATACCAAAGGGCAAAAACACAATTTGAAGAGTCGTAGACAGCATCAGAATCATACTTGGAAGGGAGTTTTGAATTATTAGACAGAATTTAAAACAACTATGATGAATACACTAAGAACTCTGTGGGTAAAGTAGACAGCATGTAAAATAAATGGACAAAGTAAGCAGAGAGATGGAAATCCTGAAACAACAACAACAGCAAAAATGCTCGAGATCAAAAACACTAGAAAAAATGAAGAATCCTTTGATGGATGGGCTCCTTAGTAGACTGGACATGGCAAAGGAAAGAATCTCTGAACTAGAGGATATATCAACAGAATTCTTGAAACCAAAACTGCAAAGGGAATAAAAACTGAAAGAAAAAAAAAAATACACACACACACACACACAACAATAGCCAAGGACTGTGGAACAATCACAGAAGGTGTAACATACACATAGTGGGAATATCAGGAAGAGAAAGAGAAAAAAACACGAGAAATATTTGAAACAACAATGACTTAGAATTTCTCCCAGATTAATGTCAGAACCAAACCACAGATCCAGAAAGCTCAGAGAACACCAAGCAGGAAAAAATGCAAAGGAGGAAAAAAAAAAAAAGACACCTACACCTATCATTTTCAAACTACAGCAAATCAAAGAGGGAGAAAAGCATCTTACCTATTGAGAAAGATAAAAATTACATCCAACTTCTCCTCAGAAAACATTCAAGTGAGAGAGAGTGCAGTAAATATTAAAAGTGTTAAGAGAACAAAACCTGCCAACCTAGAATTCTGTACCGTGTGAAATTATCCTTCAAAAGGGAAGGAGAAATAGAGACTTTCACAGATGAAGATTGATGAAATTTGTTGACTTGCAATAAATGGTAAAATAAGTTCTTAGAAAAATATAATAAAATCAAAGTAAAAGAAGTTCTTTAGAGAGAGGGAAAATATAGTCAGAAAGTTGAATCTACATAAAGTAAGGAGGACAATCACAGAAGGAATAAGGAAAGGTAAAAACTTGTTTTTGTTCTTAACTGATCTAATAGATAACAGTTTGTTCAAAATAATAGTAACAATATGTTTATGCTTATGTATATATCTTATGTATGTGTAAATATGCAGTGTATGCTTATATGTAAGTGAAAAGAATGACAGCAACGAAAAAAAGGATGAAAGGAAGGAATGAGAATTATTTGTTACTATAAAATGTCCTACCTATGAGGTGGTATAGTGTTACCTGAGAGTGGAGTTGGGTTAGCTATACATGTACATTGTAAACTCTAGATCAACCACTAAAAGTGTAAAAAAAAGAAGTATAATTGATATGCTAAGAAAGAAGAGAAGATGGAATCATATAAAATGCTCAGTTAAAACTGCAAAAGCAGAAAAATTTTGGAAAACAAAAATAAGAAAAAAGACCAAAGACAACAAATAGCAAATAGTAATGAATGTGGTAAGTATTAGTCCAGCTACATTCAACAATCACTTTGAATGTGCCAAGATGAATTGCCGAATGCACTGCCAAGAGTTTAGCTAAGGTACAAGATGTTATTGCTGCCTCAGCATTTATTTTATTTGGCCAAGCAGCCTGTTGGGGCCTTAAGCTGACTCCCACACCCTCATGTGAGTGCATGCCCTAGTTAATAGTCTGCAGAGTCACAAGCAAATGAAAAGACTTCTGCAACGGCCCTTGTAATAAAGTCTCCCTATCCAAGGGCCTTCACTTCTCACACCTTCTCACACCTCTTAGATAAGACCCCTATGGAGCTTACCAAAACCCTACTCTTTCTGGTTTAAATTGACCAATTCAGCAATGAACAAGCAGAATTTAAAATTAAAAACAAAATACCATTTATATTGGGATCCAAAAATTTAAATAATTGGGAATAAATCTAACAAAATATGCATAAGATCTATATAAGAAAAATGAAACTCTTTTTTAAGAAAAACTAAATAAATGGAGAGAGATTCCATTTTCATGAAAAGGGAGACTCAATGTTGTCAAGATGTTACTGTTACCCAACTTTATCTGTAGATTCAATGCAATCACAGTTAAAATCCCAGAAAGTTACTTTCTGGATATCAACAAACTCTTGTAAAGTTTATATGGAGGGGCAAAAGACCAAGAATAGACAATGCAACATTGTAGTAGAACAAATATGCTGATACTACCCAACCTCAATACTTAGTACAAAGCTACAGTAATCAAGACAGTGTGGTATTGGCAAAAGAATAGGGAAATAGATAAATGGAACAAAGTAGCCCAGAAACAGACCCCCAAAATAGTTGACTGATGTTTGACAAAGAAGCAAAAGCAATGCAATGAAGCAAAGTTAGTCTCTTCAACAAATGGTGCTAGAACAACTAGACATCCACATACAAAAAAAGGACTGGATCTAGACGTAGACCTTACATGAAAAATTCTTTTTCATAAGAATTAACTCAAAGTGGCTCTTAGACCTAAATGTAAAATGCAAAACTAAAAAGCTCCTAGAATATAACATAAGAGAAAACCTAGATAATCTTGCATGTGGCAGTGACTTTTTAGATACAACACCAAAGGCATGATCCATTAAAGAAAGAATCAATAAACTTGACTTGATTAAAATTAGAAACTTTTGCTCTGCAAAAGACAATGTCACAGGAATGAGAAAACAAGCCACAGACTGGGGGAAAATATTTGTAAAAGACTCATCTCATAAAGCACTGTTGTCCAAAATGATACAAAGGGCTTCTAAAACTAAAGAATAAGAAAACAAATAATCTGATTAAAAAATGAGTCCAAGACCTTAACAGACACCTCACCAAAGAAGATAATGAGAGGGCAAATAAGCATGTGAAAAGATGCTCCACATCATATATCATCAGGAAAATAGAAATTAAGCCAACAGTGAGAATCTATTACACACCCATTAGAATGGGCCAAAATCCAGAATACTAACAACTCCAAATAATGATGAGGATGTGGAGCAACAGAATGTTAGCTCATTGCTGGTGGGAATGCAAAATGGAAGAGCCACTTTGGAAGAAAGTTTGGTGGTTTCTTACAAAACTAAACATACTAAAGGAAATTGAACATCATAAGTAGACATAAAAAAGAGATAATGAAGACCAACTGGAACTTATAGCATTAAAACTAAAATAAGAAATTCTCCAATGGGATTAACAGCCAAGCAAGACTACAGAAGAAAAGATTAGTGAATTCAAAGATATAACAAGATAAACAATAAAAAGTAGCCAAAGTAAAATCCAGAAAGGAAAAAGACTAAAAACATTTACATGAAAAGGACACTGGTGAACTATAGAATAACCTAAGTCACCCAATGTTTATAAGCAGAGGTCAATTTTTATTCTATTTTTTATAGAAAAATAATCAGGTCAAATACTTCTGATTGATCTGTCTTCAAGCTAACAGACTCTTCCCTCGCACATTTTGATTCCGTTATTGAATTCATCCAGCGAGGTTCCTTTCTTCTTTCCTCCCTCCCTTCCTTCCTTTCTTTCTGTCACTGTATTTTTCAGTTTTGAAATCCTATTTGAATCTTCCTTAAATGTTCTGATTTCCTTGTTGATACTTTGTTTTTTCATTTGTTTTAGGAGTGTTTGTAATTGCTTATCGGAGAAATTTTATTATAGCTGCTTTAAAATCAATCATTTATGCTTACTTGGTGCTGGAGTTTCTTAATTGTCATTTTTCATTTGAGTTGAGATTTTTTCTGGTTTTTGATATGAAGAGTAATTTTGAATTGCATCCTAAAAGTTTTACATATCTTGTGAGACTCTTGCCCATTTAAATATTCTACCAGTCGGTTTATTTAAATTTAGAGCATATGTTGTGGTCACTTTTGTAGATTGTGGTTCAAATGTCAATTTAATTTTTCAAGACTTTGAAAAACAGCTATTTTGGTCCACCCCAGTTGTATGCTACTCAGATTGAAACCTGGGAAGGATTCCATACTAGAATTCCATTGGCAAACCTCTGCTATGCTGTTCCTAGTTGTTTTCACACACGGGGCTGCTCAGAGTTCTGCCCAGGATTCCATACATACGTTTAGAAAATCTGTTTCTCTAACCCTGTCCTCCCCATAGTCCTCCTTCCACTGTCTGGTTTAGAGGAGAATGTGTACCTCTGCCTCATTATTCAAGGCAGGGATGTTGATCCAGTCTCTGCCTACAGTCTCCACAGTTGCAGCACCCAGAGAGGAGGGGAAGTGGTGCTGTTTTGTTACTGCAGGGATAGGATGGTGAGCAGGGCTCTGCTGATAGTTTCCAGGGGTTTAGTGTCTGATGGGGAGGGAAAAGGGCCCACATGGCTTTTTAAAAGTGTTGCTCACCTGGAATAGGGCAGGGGTGGTCAAAAGGATTCTATCTTGCTAGGCTGCTCTTTTCTCCTTCCTTTGGCCAAAGAGGGCTGGCTTCTCATGGAAGTTTTTATTTGTGTCTGCTGATGTTTCCTGATTACAGGTTCTCTAGCAGGCAGGCAGGGGTATATAATGTCAAAAACAAACAAACAAACTCATAGTACTCACTGCTGAGTCATTCATCAAGTTCTTCAGTTCCTAGATGCTGTGCCTTATTTTTTTTTTCCCATCTTTCTGTCTTATCCCAGGAACTATCAAAGTTCTCAAGATAAATTAAAATTATTTATAATTACTCTTTAATTATAAAAATAATATGTTGATGAAGTGTATTGTTACCAAAGGGTTATCTCTGAAATTTGAGAATATGGAGAACTATTTTCCATATTATATATTTTTGATTCATTTTAATCTTTAGTATGACCCAGTAACATATTTATATTTGAAAAAAATATATTAAAAAAATACATGTTTAAAAATAAGTGACCCTTCAAGTGAAATAAAGGTGACGCTTTCTAAGAAAATTATTTATATACATACTTGTTTCTTCTCAGGCCAACAGTGGAACATACCTTTGTCTCAATTTTCCATTCATTAGGAACATATGATTTTATTATGCCCTTAAAATCAAATTACTAAGTCTTTATTTTAAAAAGATACAGCTTTTTGTTGTTGTTGTTTCGTTTTTGAGTTTTTTTGGTTTAAAACAACAGAAATTTATTCTCTTGTAGTTCTCCCAGCCCAGAGTCTGAAATCTAGGTATCAGCAGGGCCATGCTCCCTCCAGAGGCTCTAGGGAAGAGTCCTTCCTTGCTTCGTCCAGATTCTGGTGCTTGTAGGTGCATTACTCCATTCTGTGTCCTTTCCTCTTAGGGGGACAACAGTCATTGGACTTAGGTCCTATGCTAACCGAGTATGATCTTACCTTAATACATCTGCAAAGAGCTGATTTCCAAATAAGGTCACATTCTGAGGTTCCATGTGGACATGAATTTTGGGGGCGTACTAATTAGCCTACTGCAGCCTCCCAGCAGAGGGGCCCACGTGTCAAGGAACTGATGTCTCTCCCCAACTGGCAGTGGGGACCTGAGGCCTGCCAGTGGCCACGTAAATGAGCTTAGAATGAATGCTGCCCTGGCTGATGACTGTCGCCTTGGTGAACAGCCCTCCTGTACCAGAGGCACCCAGCTCAGCCTTGTCCAAATTACTGCCCCACAGAAATTGTGAGATAATAAATGTAGTTTTTAAGGCACGAAATTTAGGGATAGTTTTTCTTGCAGCGTAGATAACTAATATGGACCCCAGTGCCTATAAGTGAGGTGCTGTCACAACAGCCCCCCAAAATGTGGGAGTGATTTGGAACCAGGCCGTGGACAGAGGCTGGAAAGATTTTTTTAGGAGTGTGTTAGAGAAAGCCTAAATTATCTCAAACAAACTTAGTAGAAATCTGAACTTTGAGGATGCTGCCAGCAAGGGCTCAAAAGGAAGTGAGGAATACATTATTGGAAACTGGAAGGAAGAGGATCCTTGTCATGAAGTAGCAAAAGGTCTAGCGCACTGTCATCTGCAATTATGTGGAAAGAGGAAAGGTTCCTAATGAACTGGGCGATCTAACTAATGCAGTTTCTTAGCAGATGCTGCCTGATTTCTTGTTGCCTGTAGTGAAATGTGAGAAGAGAGCTAAATTATTAAACAATAAGGAGGCAGGGCTTGATTGTTTTGAAATGTTTTTAGTCTCTCTAGATGGCAACCAGTGCTAAAATTAAGCAATGACTTTCAAGCAAAGATCAAATCCAAGGTACTGCAGAGAAAATGTGGTCTGTCTTAGTTACCTGACCCCTCAAAAAGGCATGTCCTTCTTGCACACAAAATACACTTGTTCCATTCTAGTAGCCCCCAAAGTCTCACATCTCCAGCATCAGCTCTGTTGTCCAGAGGCTCTAAATATCATCTAAATCAGATATAGGTATGCTTCATACTGAAAAATTCCTTTCCAGCTGTGAACCTGTAAAACCAGATAAATCACGTGCTTCCAAAATACAACAGTGGGACATTGGGGTAGACATTTCCATTCCCAAGGGAGAAAGAAGAAGAAGGAAAGGAGTAATGATCCGAAGCAAGTTCAAAACCCAGCAACACAGATGTCATTAAGTCATTTTTTTAAATCAAAGTATAGTCAGTTTACAATGATGTGCCAGTTTCTTCCTTAAAAAATTAGAAATAGACTTACCATATGATCTAGCAAGTCCACTCCTGGGAATATATCTGGAGGAAGCTCTAATTTAAAAAGATACGTGCAATCCAGTGTTCTTATCATTAAATCTTAAGGTTTGAGGATAACCCTCTTTGGTTTGATGCTCTGCCCTTTGGACCCACTGAGGTTTCCATCCTGCCCCATGGCTCTACCCAGCGGCCTTGCTACCATGACTTCAAATGAAGCCTGCCTGGCCTAAGACACCGTGTTTTGCAGTTAGTAATTAATGCAGCCAATCTGAGATTTCACTAAGATAAACCTTAATAACCAAAATGGAATATTCAGCCAATATGTGCATATATACAGATAGAATATGTGTATTCTAATTCAGTTCAACAAATATTTGTTGAATTTACTTATTTCATATTAATGTAAATATAAAAACCAAATATTTATATTCCATGCAAATAGTAATGAAACACACTTCTGCCAAAAAAAATTACACAAGAGAACTTGGCAAAAAAAAAAAAAAAGAAATATATAGCTAAAAGTAAATTGATCAGACAACAAAAGGTGAGATTTTCATTTCTTAGAACTTCCATTAAGGAAGGGTTGCTTTTTATCAAAGATTTCCTATATCAAAAAGTACTAAAAGTGCATGTCTTAATATTAAACAGTACTGATTAGTAATAATGGATGTGTTGCTTTCCATTAATGCAGGCAACCTCACGATTTAAATGTAGATGTTCCTCATCATTTCCAAGTGTCCATCAGAGGATGGAAATTTGGATAGTAACTATGAACTCCTTCCTAAAATAATGTGCCCCAGAGTCACAGTGACAATAGTCAGAGGGAACTCAGCCTGACATCCCTACCTTCTCCTGGTATTCATGGGTATAATTTTTAATTGTATGGCTTACTTTCTCATCAAACTCATTGATTAGTTTTACAGTGTCTGTCAGAGAAGCAACACAAAATTTATTCTTTACAATGTGTTGTTTTTCTCTTCCGTAGGACTTAGGATCTGCCAACAATAATTGCATTATTATTCCTGACATTTAGCATTAGTAAAGATTTATGAGTGTACATTTTAACTTACTTGATGCCATCAGATCCATCACTCTTGGATGTTCTGCTTTACAGGGCCTGACCAGAGACTTTATCTCTGGCTCACATACCTTGGCTGGATGAAGTTTCCTAAACCTTACTATTCCAAATTTGGACTGTTGGCCAGGAGTATTGTCAGCATTGGGGAACTTGTTAGAAATATAGACTCCTAGGCACAACCCCAGCACTAGTAAATCAGGATTTACAGATTAATAATTTACAGGTGACTCGTGTGCACATGGAAGTTTGAGAGGCTCTCCTCTTGAGAAATTTGTTATCTGATAGTTTTTGGTTGTATTTTTAATGGGAAAGCAGTCAATAACTATTCCCTATACCTTCTTTCCAAGCACACCGGTATAAATAAATGTGTACACATAAATCATTTGCTTTGATTTAAAGCAAGGTCTGTCTGTGGTTACTGCAGCAAATCAAATCAGATTATTTTGAGTATCTTATATTTTATGGAGATAAATGGAACAATAAAATCTGATATTAAGAAATACAGGATACTCCTGACCCACTCTCATCACCCCCGTGGCAATGTGTGAGTAGAATGAGAATGAGAGTCACTCTGTTCATGTCTCAGAAGATGAAGACCATTAGAGCTGTGTGAGCAGTTGTGGACCCAGTTTGGTATAGCATCTAGGGAACCAAGAACCTGAATCTCAGCCCTCCATTCTGTGCAAGAGAGATGGGACTCCCAGCTGGGATTTAGCTAATCTTTAACTTCCAGTTAATAGTGTATTAGAACTCTTTAAATTCTAGGTGAGAGAGTCCCAACCAAAAAATGAGAAATTAGCTCATATGACTGGGTAGTCCAGTTATCTGCTTGTTATCTGTTACGTTTGTTACGCTAGTTATCTGATGTTATCTGCTTTAGAGGGTTAAGGTATGCCACAAATTAGTTTCTGTCTCCCTCCCTCCCTTCCTTCCTTTGTCCCTTTCTTCCTCATTTCCTCACTACTTGTAGTGTATCTATCTCCCTAGCCGCCTACATACCTCAACTCAGCCTTCCTTCCTGTTGACTTCAATGCTCAGGTGAGAACTTAACCCCTGGGGCAAAATGGCTTCTGGAAGTTCCAAGCTTGCCTAGTTTGGAAACCTTAATCTTATTGAGAGACCCTGAGAATCTGTATGAATCACTGTAAAATGAATTTGTTCCCACATGGGTCACATGCCCCATTCTTTCCAGAGAATAGGGATAATTTAAACTAGTGTGATTCATATGCCAAAACTTGGTGGTGTGGGGAGGCGGATGGAGGATTGGTAAGGAGGGGGATAGATGTGTGCTTGTTAGTCCAAATACATAGAAGAGGACAGCTGCCAAAATGGATGGATATTCATCAGGAAAAAAAAAAGTAGGAGTGCACTAAGGTAGCTACATATATTTATGTTCAAATCATTTGCCAGAATGGGAGCCCTTTTTTCCAATTCATCTTCAGAAAACAGGAATAAATTAGGATTTCAAACTGACTACTTCAACTCCATGAGATGTTCCCCTTAACTGAACTGAGTGTCACTTTTGAAAGGCCGTCTTAAATAAAAAGCAACTTATAGTCAATATTTGTCTCCACTTTTGAAAACTAAAACTAACCACATACATGCACACGTACACATTTTCTAAAGGGCTACAGTAAGAAGCATAATTGTGACTAGATAATAATATACCATGTTTTTATTACTCTTAATAATTAAAACTTGTTAATAAAATAGCTTACTAATTGCCTATTAATAATACATGATGTTATAATGTATTTAAATTATCTGATTCAGTTGCATAAGAGCACTATAAATAAACTACAAAACATCAGTGTGCAGGAATCAGATCAAATTTTTAATAAGTATCCTTTATGAATGCTTTCGAAACATATATTGGAAACTTAATACAATTAAAAAAATCATCGTTGCAACATCTGGCTAATTGTGATGATACTTGGTAAAGTCAAAAAGAGTACAGGAATATCTGTTTACATAGTCAATTAAGCAAACTCTGGATTAGCTATTACCTAGTTGGAACACCAACCTGCATGCCTTAATGCGTCTTATAAGTGCCCCCCAGGCTAAAAGGCCTGTAACCCAACATTCCTTTGTTTGTGACTTACACCAGGTAAGACTGCTTTAGGAATATATTTAAGTTTATCTTTTATTTTTCAAATATTCAACACATAAAGGGCACTGTCCTAGAAACTTTCATTTCTATCACCTTGTTAGATTTCAGAAACAGTCACTATTACATTAACAAAGGTTTTGGTAGATAACGCTCAATGTATAAGGACCTGTTCCCAAACTTGATTTTTATATCCACTTATTTATTTTTACTTGTAACACATTGCGATAGTTTTGCTTAGAGTTTAGGTATGTTTTGAAATGCTGTTTTTGACTATAAATTATAAGCAAAAAATCTAAAGTAGAATATCATTAACATTACATACATGGCACTTGCATACATGGACTGAGCATTTCTAAGAGCTTTACCTGTATTATTGTAGACAATCCTCACAACCAACCTAAGACATAGTTGCTAATATTACACTCATTCTACGGAGTCACAAGGACTTAAGTAAATTGCTCAAAGTTATAAAACTGGTGGGAAATGATGGAGCTGGGACTTAAGCCCAGTTAGTTCAGCTCCAAAGTCTGTGCTCTTAACTACTTCGGAGTACCACTTGCCAATGTGGTTGTAGGGGACACTTGGGACAGATGGGGATGATAGGGCCCAAATACAAGGACAAAGGCTCTAACACTGGCCATGATTTTATTTGCTAAGACTATAGTCAACTGATGGGACGAAAATTTTAAAGATGCAATCTGCCATGAAGCATCTCTATGAACTACTTCAAACAAAATTCCTTTGAGAGCATCCTCAGTCTATAAGCATATGGTCATGAATTCATAAAACATTATTGTATCTGTGTGTTTTAACAATCTGTGACAGGCAACATTGGAAAAAGATTATGGCCTCTGCTTCTCTGCCTCCTCCTCTTTTTCCTTTGTCTGTCTGTCTTTCTGTCTTTCTCAGCATGACAGTTTGTTTTGAAGGAGTACATCTCAATTATAGTCCTCTGCCAGCTCTGCTCACAGAGGTGAACATAAGAATCAGATAGGATCAACAAGGGGTCTTTCTCAGTTTTATATACAAAGGTTTGGAAAAATAAGAAACTCTTTCCTTTGGGGTTGATAAGACCTGAGAAGGTGTGATTGGGACCTATTAGCAGCCATCTTTCTTGCCACATGAAGAAAACACTTCAACAGAAACAAACAACAACAACAACAACAACAACAACAACAACAACAACAACAAAAACGATGGGACAAAAAGAAGTTTGACATAGAGAGAAGAAGAGGGAGTGTGACCTGGTTATGTTTTTTGAGTTCTTAGAACCAGATCTACAGGGAGCCAACTTTGCCCTGGACTTCCCAGTTATTTAGACCAGCAAATTCCTTTTATATTTAAGCAAATGTGATTGGATTCCAGTCAGGTACAACTTAAGGATGCTAGGATATCAGACTCAATATAAGATCTGCGTCAAATCTAAAGACCATGAATCAATGAAATTTCTAGCTTATAATCTGAAATCAAACAAATTAGTTTACTTTTTAAGTGAGTAACAATCAGGGACCTATGATTTTAAAACTGGGTAACAATCCTCAGGTCACCAGTTGCCAAAAGGTGTGGGGTAATGGAATGGGGCAGATCACAGAAAAAATTCTCCTCTATACTTC
The DNA here is from genome assembly GCF_009834535.1 of Camelus ferus. NCBI lineage: Eukaryota > Metazoa > Chordata > Mammalia > Artiodactyla > Camelidae > Camelus > Camelus ferus. The sequence goes on along the minus strand of NW_022588424.1, from coordinate 1,654,899 downwards.
TCCCAAGGATGACAATCTTTTCTCAATGAGGGGAACCCCATACAGTCAAACTGGCTAGGAAGTCTATGCCGTGACAAGGTCAGGAAGACCTGTTTATCCCTCCGCAGTAGTGTGCTTTCTTAACCTTCTTCCCTTTACCCAATGGTAGGAATTTAACTGCAGGTTTCCTCTTTTCCATTTACCATTGTGTTTCATGCATGTAGTGATGGTTAAATTTTTCATTATCGTCTGGGTTCAGGGTCATGAAGAGCCCCATTCTGGCCTAACCACATTTCCCAGAGATCATGAATTTAGGTCTGGATGGAAAAATGGACATGATTTGGGTTATTTCCTTCTGAGAAGGAAAAATGTTTCAGTTTTATTTGGAATAGTTAAGTATTAAGTTTGACTGAAACATTATTAAAACTGTATATAAAGGAAAAAGGGCATATATGATTTGGGCAGCCAAGGTATGAAATGGATTTCCTTTGAGAAACTATCCCACTTGCATTCCGTCTGGCTTTTTTGGAACTTAAAGTCATGGTCTAATACACAGTTAATAAATATCAATCTACTCCTTTGTGTTGACTTGAGTCAAGCTTATGAACTTGTAAGAAAATTTCAGCGACTAAAATTTTCACAAAAAGATACACTGCTCAAGTTTTCATATATTGTGTGTACTTATCACAGTGCCTCATACACAGAGAGCTCTCAATAAAATATTTGTTGAGTGACTGGCAAATACATCTTATGAGTGGAGTTCAGATGTATTTTAACAAACATCAGTGCCATGATTATTTGCTCATTTATTCAACATCTATAGACTCTTACTCACCTCTTGAGGGTACAGGATATAAAGAGATGAATAACATACTGTGCCTGTCTTTAAGGATATCTGAACATCTGAGAAGACAGAGAGTAAGATACTTAAAAACAACAACAAAAAAGATATTTAAAACCATATAGCATGGACAGAGACTGATAGGAACCTGATGTTATTGAAAGAGTCCCCCAGATAAATTTTCTGTCACCACAATTTAGTGGTTTAAAACAGTGCAAATATATTATCTTAAAGTTCTGAAGGTCAGAAGTCTAAAATCAAGGTCTTGTCAGGAATGCATTCCTTTGGAGGCTTTTGGGGAGAATTTATTTCCTTGCTTGCACCTTCTAGACCCTGTCTGCGCTCCTTGGCTCATGGCCCCTTCCTTGTATTGTTCCAGTCTTGCTTCCACTGTCACATCTCCTACTACTAATTCTGATCCTTCTGCTTTTCTCTTATAAGGACTCTTGTGATTACATTGGATTTACCTGGAAAATCTCACCATCTCAAGATCTCACACAATCACTTCTGCAAAGTCCCTTTTACTATATAAGTGAAATATTCCCAGGACCCAGGGAATAGGACATGGATATTCTTAGGGGACCATTATTCAGCCTGCTAAATCACCTAACTGGATTTAATCTAGATTCAATCTAGGTAGAGCTAGTAATGAGCTATGTGACCCGGAGTATGACACGCTGTTACTGGGCCTCAATGTCCTCAACCGTAAAATAAAGAGGCAGGGCACTATGATTCCCTAAATATTTTCCAGCTCTCACATTCTGTGCTTTTTGAGCATAGCAACAAGGCATACAGCATATGATGCCAAGGAGATGACTCCCAAAACCCCCAAATTATAGTTCTAGAACAAACTACTCTTGTTAATTAGGGCTTCTCCAGCTTGGAAGCAATTGCTGGTGTTCTGCTGTGCCACAGCAATGCAGGCTCCCGCTTAGGTATCCTCACAGCTCTGCCCTTATAAAGAAAGCAAGTAGGAATGTGACCTCTGTTCCCTATATTGCCTTCCCCTGGTGACAGCTTTGGTCATCAGCAACATCTACAAAGTTCTGAGGATTATTTGAAGTGGCTTCCATGACCTTCCTTGTCTGTAACTAAGGAAGAAAAGTGGGTTGAAGTTGTTACTCTGAGTTAACATTTATGATCAACAATATGAATCTAGTTTTATCTTTTTATGGCCCTTTGGTTCACTCCAGGGTAGGTCATCTAAGAAAAACTAATTAGCATAAATTTAAGTTTTCCCTGATTTGTTTTCCTTTCATTGTGTTTGATATTTATTTAGAAATATGTTAAATAAAAAGAAAAGATTGGATGGTGATAGATTTATTATCTCCCTATTTCTCAGAGGCTATATCAGCATTGCACATAACATTTTATTCTAGACCTTTCCAGAGAACAATTTGGAATTAAAGTATTTTATATCCTCATTTGATCAGTAAACATAAATTTGTGTCATTGCTAGACTTTTTTTTTTTTTTCCAACTGTCTGGAAGCTTAATGTTTCAGAGAGATGGTATACAAATTCAAGAAAATAAATTTCTGGGCTCTCCAAGGATTAGGCATCAGAAAATCTTAACAAGGTATCATTGCCCTGTTAGTTGATCGGATAGGAACTCCAAAATGCATCCTTCTAGCTCTACACATGGTCTCCATACTTTTCTAGAACCAATCTTAATTATGTGTAGGAGAATTCTGCTCCTCCTTAGATGTTTCAGACAAGATTTTCAACCAGAGTAGCTTTTTTATCTGTCTGACTTCCTACACATATACTGTGTTAAGCCATCTATCACATCATATGTCAGGCTTACATTAATACGTGTTTCACCATAATATTGAATTACCCACTTAAAAAGCTACATGGAGGGACACTTAAAATCCTGGTTTTCACCCCTACTCCTGGGTGACCTCGCCCAAGACACATAACCTCTCTGGATATCAGTTTTCTCATCCATAAAATGAGGGGATTAAAATAGAGTAACTTTGAGGGGGCTTCTTGCTCTCAGATTCAAGGACTCAATTTGCTACCCTTTTAGGTTTCCTATTTTACCAGATTAGTTGACTGTCTAGTTACAGAATCTACTTTGGTCCTCTAAATTTATCACCCTTTTCAGTTTCATTTGGGAGACTATATCATTATTTCTTAAATAGCATACTGCTTTCGCTTAGTCAGGTTCAAATGTGAAAGAATGTGGATTCATCCTTTGACCTTAGGGAGCAAATACCAGACCCTAGATCTTAGTCTCAAACCCCACATACTTTTTTTTTTTAAACTTATAGACAGGATACCTTGTATTATAGTTATAATACCAATGATCATCACCTTTTTGCCAAGAGTATCAGTAGATTAATGGAAAAAATTTAATCTCGACTCTCTTACTTCAATATGAAGAAACGTGGTTCACTAATCTTATGTAGATATAATACTACAAGGCCTGTGTTTTAATTGCCACAGTATTTCCAGGACTTAGCACTAAGTATCTGGATCAAACGGGCAATCAGTGAATGCTGGATAAAACAGATGTCAGTGGATTTGCCAGAGAAGGAACTAAGAAAAGCCAGGAACCTTTACTATGATATTATCCAACTTCTGTGAGAACTAGATACATGAATTCAGAATTATCAAAGTGTTGAAAATTATTCTGCTGTAAATCCCTCCCTTTGCATGAGAGGAAACTGAAGCAGAGGTAAACAGAAAGCTGACACAAGGACACACCAGGAGTTAATAGAATTCTTAGAATTAAAATCCAGATCTCTGGCTACCCACTTGTGTCTTTTGCCTGGATTCATTATTCCAATGTCTTGCTTCTGCTTCTCAGAAATTAAATGGCATGGCATTTACACAGAAAACCTCAGCCTGGTGGTTTAAGTCTCTTGTGTTCTTTTCTCTTATTTGCTTTCCCTTATCTGCCTTCTCTCTTTCTTATCTAAGCAGTCTCACTCTCCTTATCAGAGGATTGGGGCACTGTTACTTGACATGTAATTTACATCCACTGAAAGCCTAGAGTCACACTGTATCAACCCTTCCTCCCCATCTTGCAGATAAGAACTACCAATCAGGATAAGGCTTTAGTTCTTAGCTTGTACTATTGAAGTTTACATCTGATTACTAGCTTCAAATATGTTATTATATTTGCATATTTGCTGCTGCAGATAAGATGCTTTGGTGAGGTATCTCCGGGCATCATGGTTCTTAAGTCTGTTTTGAGACTTGAATTAAGAGGTTTTACTTCTCTCCTAGATTAGAAATACGCCCAGGAAGCTATTTCAGAACTATGCTTTTTGTATTGGTAGAATAGTAAGAGATAAAATGCTACCTACTTATCTAAATGGTTTCTTTTCTTTTTTTAATTGAAGTATAGTTGATGTACAGTATTATATGTCATAGGTGATATAGTGACTCACAATTTTTATACTCCATTTATTGTTATAAAATATTGGCTATGTGCCCCATGTTATACAATATATTCTTGTAGGTTATTTTATACATAATAGTTTGTACCTCCTAATCCCTACCCCTATGTGGCCCTTCCTCCCTTCCTTCTCCCCATTAGTTTTTCCTATAGATCTGTGAGTTTGCTTCTGTTTTGTCATATTCACTAGTTTATTGTATTTTTTAGATTCCACATATAAGTGATATCATATGATATCTGTCTTTCTCTGACTTATTTCACTTTCTTCCAAGTCTGTCTGTGTTGCTGCAAATGGCAACATTTCATTCTTTTTTATGGCTGAGGAGTGCTCCATTGTATATATATACACCACAGCTTCTTTATCCATTCATCTGTTGATGGACACTTGCTTTCATATCTTGGCAATTGTAAATAATGCTACTGTGAAAATCAGGCATGCACGTATCTTTTCAAATTAGTGCTTGTGTTTTTTTTTCAGATATATACCCAGGAATGGAATTGCTGGGTCATATGGTAGTTCTGTTTTTAGTTTTTTGAGAAACCTCCGTACTATTTTCCATAGTGGCTGCAGCAATTACTTTCCCACTGACAGTGTACAAAGGCTCCCTTTTCTCTACATCCTCCATAACATTTTTATCTGTGTTATTTTTCATGATAGCCATTCTGACAGGTGTAAGGTGATATCTCATTGTGGTTTTGATTTGCATTTCCCTGATGACTGTCAAAATTGAATATCTTTCATAATCCTGTTGGCCACCTGCATTTCCTCTTTGGAGAAACGTCTGTTCAGTTCTGCTCATTTTTTAATCTGGTTGTTTATTTTTTTGATCTTGAGTTGTATGAGCTATTTATATATGTTGGATATTATCCCCTCATCACTCATTTGCAATTTTTTTCTCCCATTCAGTAGGTTGTCTTTTAGTTTTGTCCATGGTTTCCTTTTCTGTGAAAAAGCTTTTAAGTTTGATTAAGTCCCATTTGTTTAATTTTGCTTTTATTTCCCATTTGCTCCTTTGCTTTAAGTGATGACTCCAAAAAATTTGCTATGATTTATGTTAAAGTGTGTTCTGCCTATGGTTTGCTTTTGGAGTTTTATGGTTTGGGTCTTACATTTAGGTCTTTAATCCATTTTGAGTTTATTTTTGTATATGGTATTAGACAGTATTCTAATTTCATTCTTTTACGTGTAGCTATCCAGTTTTCCCAGTACCATTTATTGAAAAGACTGTCCTTTCTCCATTGTATATTCTTGCTTCCTTTGTTGTAGATTAATTGGCATTAAGTGTGTGAGTTTATTTCTGGACTCTCTATTCTATTCCATTGATATATAGTCTCTTTTTTGTGTCAGTACCATACTGTTTTGATTACTATAATTTTGTAGTATAGTCTGAAGTCAGGGTACTTGTTTCCTCCAGCTTTATCTTTCTCAAGATTGTTCTGGCTATTCAGGGTCTTTTGTACTTCCATACAAATTTACAAATTATTTGTTGAGGAATAAAAAACATATGATTATTTCAGTAGATGCAGGAAAAGCTTTTAACAAAATTGAACATCCATTTGTGATAAAAAACTGTTCAGAAAGTGGGCATAGAGGGACCATACCTCAGCATAATAAAGGTCATATATGACAAAATCACACCTAAGCACATACTCAGTTGTGAAAAGCTGAAAGCATTTCCTCTAAGATCAAGAACAAGACAAGGATGCCCACTCTCACCACTTTCATTCAACATAATATTAGAAGTCCTAGCCACAGCAATCAGATAAAAAAATAAATTAAAGGAATCCAAATTGGAAAGGAAGAAGTAAAAGTGTCACTGTTTGCAGATGACATGATACTACACATAGAAAATCCTAAAGATGCTACCAGAAAACTACAACTCATCATTGAATTTGGTTAAGTTGCAAGATACAAAATTAATATACAGAAATCTGTTGCATTTCTACACACTAACAGCAAACTAACAGAAGGAAAGATTAAGGAAACAATCCCATTTGTAACTACATCAAAAAGAATAAAATGTCAAGGAATAAACCTGCCTAAGGAGGTAAAAGACTTACACTTGGCAAACTGTAAGATACTGATGAAAGAAACTGAAGACAAAACAAACAGATGGAAAGATATACCATGTCCTTGGATTGGAGGAATTAATATTGTTAAAATGACCATACTGCCCAAGACAATCTACAGGTTCAGTGCAATCCCTATCAAAAATACCACTGACATTTTTCACAGAATTAGAATAGTTTCTTTTTAATGGAGCAGTCTTTCTACCCTAATTTCATGAAAATAGTTTTATTTTTATTAATTAATTATGCCTAAAAGTTAATTACTTGTCTCCTCTGACACATGTCTGCAGAGTGGTTTCGTGGACAAGCAACCTGGGCAATCATATGGAATCCGCATGTGGAAGGGCCAGGGCTTGGGTTAATGCTCTGCTGTCACCATCTTCAAATTCTTAATAATTTTGGAACAAAAAGTCCTGCATTTTCATTTTTCACTGGGTTCCACCAATTATGTAGCCAGTGCTACTTGGCTGTAAGTTGTTATAAGAAAGAAATTCCACTGAATGCTAGTGTTTAAAAAGGTGGCAGTTACTTTGGGTTTTGGTTAATGTTCTGCAAAAGTGGCCGTGGTCCTTTTCAACAACCAAAGGTATGCAGTAAAGTCCTTGAATATATTAAGTAATTTATAACTCTCTGAGTAATAAATCTATGGTGATATGCATCATGTTTTAACCTGATACGGGAGTAGGAGAGAGAAAGAGAGAGACGGATATATTTGCAAAGAAGAAACACTTAAGCTGTTAAATAACAATACTTAGTCTTATGGAGACTTTCTTAAGTAAATGAACAAGAAATAGGAGTTCTAATGTAACGCATAATTTTAGCTTTCTAGAGTTATATTAGTACTATTCAATATAAAGAAATAAAGATACTTTGGTTATGCCAATATCATGAGAAACAGTCAAATGAAAATTTCAAAAATCTATAGAACTTATAGATTAAAGGAAAAACTTTGGAATTTAACCACCTCCCATTTTTCTCTAACTGTATCCAGCTATTCTGCATGGCAAAAGAAGAGACTTTAACTTTAGGAAAGCACAGTCATGGGTTGTCGTGTGCTGTAAAAATCAGAACTTGGGACGTGGGGCAGGCAGTGGCTGAGTAAGAAGAGCAGTATGAAGCTGGAAACCTTGACCTACCTTGGCTGTGGCTTTAAAATAATGTAGTTTTTCTGTTTTTTTTTTTTTTTAAGTAGACACCTTTGGGAGTGTCTTCCCAGCATACAAATTCCTTTAACCTTCCTGCGAATCTGCAGTGGCAAGTTGTGCTCCACCTACTGAACTTAAACGATTGGTCTAGAATTGGACCTATGACCCAAGGAGGGTAGATGAAAGTCCCTTCCCTGGAATCTGTAATTGGTCAAGAAGCAGACAGAGGACAAACGTAGAGGGAGAGAGGGAGAGACTTTCCTTAGGTGAACGTAGTAGCTGAGGTATGGAAGAGAAGAGCAGCTGCTGCTCTGAAAAAAGAACAGAAAGAAGCAGACAAGCAGGAGGAAGAGCAGAAATAAAGTAGAATAGAAAGTCCAGGCTGGTTTTCAGTCCCTGATTTCAGTGCCTTCCTGAGACAGGTGTAGTCCCAATCCTAATGCCTATTTCCTTTACTCCAAGAAGACATGATTTAGAAGGTAAATTCCTTTTCTAGACTGAAAAAGGATGGTAAAAAGTATGCCATTTTTATAACGTATATGATATCAAGAAAATTAAAATGTCATTCTGAATTGGGAGAAATACATGAATATCTTTGATGCTTTAATTTCCTTGAGTCAGTATCTGATACTTGAAATGAAAGGACTCCTGAAGTACATCACATAATTCCTTCTTTCACTCTGAAATGTCCGCAGGTTCTTCCCCTTGCAAGATGGAGAGGCAGTTAGGTTGAGGCTAAGCTTAATGCCTAAACTAATATAAAAATTCCATTTAGAGAGATTCAGAAGTGTGATCAGGTTGTTACTCATTGTTGCTTTTTTAGCTGTCACTGGTTTCACATATATCCTTCTTTATGTGTCTTCTATCATTCTAATATGAGTATAATGTCTGTAATAGAGGCAGAGGGCGATGATTAAGAAAGACCATGAATTCTGAGTCAGCTTCTTACCTGTAATGGGACCGTGAGCAGTCACTTTATCTCTCTGTGCCTCAGTCTCCTCATTTGTTAAATAAAGATAATAGTACCTAATTGACAAGATTTATAGAAACATGTTAGTATTTTTAAAACTTCTTAAAAAAATCTTAACACATAGTAATGTTACGTAAGCTTTTGCTCACTTAATATAAAATTATAAAATCCAATAGTTTTAAGTAGACTTTGAGAATGGACCAGGATATCAATGCCAAAAAAGATTATGGTACATATAAAAATTCATATATAATAAAAAAGCATTACAATCTAATAGAGAATAGATGTTATAAGATATGCTATGTGTTTACCAGATAAATAGGTTACCTATGGAGAAAATATGATAAAACTTCAGTTTCTAACACACACTAAAATAAATTACAGTAAAGAGTTAGATGCAAATTAAGACATCTAGAAGAAGACATAAGCAAATATTTAATAGATTTGTGGCGGGAAATGAACTGCTTATGCAAAAAAAAGCAGAGAAAGTAAAAATGAAAGAAAATATCACTTTTATTTTTATGAACATAAATCTTTATAATTTCCAGAAAAGAAAATATTATACTGTACTAAAAATAATTATTACAATTAGGAGATTTAATAAATTAATGTCCATAATGTTTAAAAACTCTTACAAACCAAGGTAAGAAGCCACATGTTAGAAAAATAGGAAATACATTGTATTTATCACAAATTTTTGGTTGCATGTTATTAGAAATAAGACTCAAACTAGATGAGCAAAAACTGAAAAAATATATTGGCTCTTGTTATGGGAAAAACCTAAGTGGTGGATCTGGATTAAAGCAGAGTTAGATCCAAGGGTCCTACTAACAAATTTATGGAAATATTTTTCCTCTCTCCATCTTCTAGTCCTGCTGGCTTCTGCTTGGCCTCATTCTCTGACATGCTTTTTCAGTATGGCAGTGCGACGTCAGCAAGATGTTCATAGGCTGATCACCCAACCCCCTGTGGTTTTTAGAGTTTATAACAGAGCCAGGGAGACCATTCTCCTTTCAATTTCCATGTATCAATTCTTACATAGAGATCCTGGATGTGTCTACTACCAGCACATGGTTATTTGGTGTGGGGCATCAGGGCTGTGAGTGGCAGTAGGCAAGGCTGACTGGAACTAAACCGCAGATTATTATGGATTAAGAAAGGGATGTTTCCCAAAGAGAAGTATGCTGCATAGATGAAAACTGTGTGTCTATTAAAGTATGAACAGGCAATCTCCCAATAAACTACACATGACTAATGAATACAGAAAAAAGTTCAGATTTATTATAAAATAAAGAAGTGGACTTTAAGACAACAATAATATATCTTTAAAAAATTTTCACATTGGAAAGGGTGTTGTACACTGTGCCTCAGAGACACTGATGGAAGGTATTGAAGCTTGTACAAATCTGTGTAATACAAATTTTCAAAATATCAATGAGTATTTTAAATGTTCATGATTTATAATCCATGTCTAAGAATCTCTTCTAAGAATATCATCATAGGGTAAAAACATTTATATACAGAAGTGTTCATCATATTGTTAATTATAATAGGAAAAAATGAAAATTCATCAATAGAAAAAGATACACACACAGATATTCTGTGGCCATTCAGTTTTTTACTTGAGGAATTTTTAATATTCTAAGATTATATAAATAAAACGCTGTTAAGAGTTAACAGTTTTTCTCTGGATTATACTATTACTATCTTTTAAGATTCTTTTTTCCATTTTGACCTTACAAGTTTATTTTTTAAATAAAATTTTGTAGTCATAGAAAATAAATTTATTTTATGAACTTCATTTGCTACCAGTAGGAACACTAAGTGCTCAAAAAATTCCATTTGAAAGTAAAGTGCACTTACATCATAATATATAATCTCAAAATGGCTGTGAGCTCTGCTAGTGCACATTTAAGTTGCTACTTTAACATTTCAGAAACTTTTCAGAAGTGTGTACATAATCAAGTATAGTTTCCATTAAATACTTAGAGATATGAAGGAGAAACAAATATAGACAGCCTGTTTCAGCATTCAATGTAACATGATGCGAGGACTTAGAAAAAATATGGGGGGGAAGCAATATACTTTCAAATTCTATTTTTTCCAAATTAAATGAGAATAAAATTATTTTCACTTAGTATTTTCCTTTGGCAGCATAATTTTGTCACGTGCAAATTTGTCATTAAGGAATATAACAGACATTTGCAGGTGTCCTGCACTTTTAGAAAGCTTGCTTTACGTCACTATGCTTTTACAAAAGACCTACACCAGTACCTGTGTTTACTAACCTAAAGAAATCTGAAGAGAATTTTCACTTTTACGGAAAACAGCAAAAAAGCAAAAATACAGTCGGCATTTGGTTTTTTTGCATGGAATCCTTAGAGAGGCCACACCCACCCGGAGCAGCAGTGAGAGTGGCCCCTCCAAGCTTCTTCCCAGGAACTACACTCAGCATGTCTGCAACAAGCCACCACAGCTTTGAACTCTGAGCATCTGTGCTCCGTCTCGATTTATTTTGTGCATCTGTTAGCAAGCTATGTCCTAAGGTAACTGCTCCTTCACGTTACACCATTTCGGCCTACAAAAGTTTCCATAGGAACGCTCTGCTGTTGGATAGAGGGGGAAACCTGTGCTAATGAAATGCACGTGGCTCATAAACACCTCAAACAAGGCATTCAAATTCACTAAAAAATAAATGCATGTTAAAGCAACAATGGCGTGTCATTGTTTAATTTTCATATTGTAAGGATGCTCTTCTGATAATGAGTTCTACCAGATTGTAATATTTTTCTCAATGCTGGCCATGCAAATTTTTCTACAATTGCAGGCAGGAAATATAAATTAATAAAAATAACAACCTTGGTCCATAAGGCCCCTGAGCACAGAGGGACCAATGCTTTTGAATAGTCCTGAAAAACATAACAGGTTCTACCTGAGAATGTTTATATAATCAATACAGGTTAATTAGCACAACAGTGCTTAAAAGAGCTGCACATGTTTTTATTCTAATGGTAAATCATCTTTAAGAATAAAAATCATAAATGGTAACAAGAGTCATAAAAGAATGAGTCAAGGAGATGCACTGTGTTATATTAGAAAGGGAAACAATTAGAACATTTCCAGATGACCGATTAGGCACCGAACAGCTTGTAAGGGACTGAAGCCACCTGCTCTGGTAACAGGCTTGCTCACGTACGTGTGTGTGCTTGTGTGTGTATTTCCTATATCAGTGCAGAGCCAATTCTTTTAGAAAAAGCAGTGCAGTGAAATGACACACCATTCTAGAACATTAAGTTGAAGTGTCTGCTAATAGATAGCTTCAATAGCTTGTCTTGACCCCAGAACAATTACTTCAGGTTTTGAGGTGTATAGTTTGAGCCTGGTTAACATTGTTGACCTTGGAATCGCAGGAGAACTTATGGGTGCATCCTAGGAGGCTTTTTGTATAGTCTGTATTTATTTTTAGCAAGAAAATGTCCTCTTGGTGATTATTGGACTGTTCCCTTTGCCTGCCAAATGATTTCATGTGGAATAATCTCCTCTGTAACTGTTCAAATGATGAATAAGCTATAGATGCATAAGAGACTTCCCTGTAGGACCCTAGAGATAGGGCAATCACTCATCCAGATCTTTTGCTCTCCTTCAGTGAATTTCTTCAGCATCTGTTTTAAAGGCTGATTACATCTCTCCAGGAGGCTGTCTGTCTCTGACTGATAAAGGAGTAGTTAGTGAAGAGGAAATCCTCAGTCTCCATGTTTCGTCATTAAAAATATCCTCCCTCTTTCTGTATTTGGACACAGGAAAAGGGTCAGAAAGTTCTACACTGTCAAAAAGCAAAATGATTCGTCTCTCAGTAAAGAATGCCCCTTCCCACCAAGATGTGACTTAATTCAGCAGGAAACACTGATTTGGGTCTCACCAAAAATACTAATTTTTATGCTTTTAAAAAATCCACAAGTATCTGTAAGTGATAGTGTTAAATATTTTAATGGAAGATAGGTGACAATTTGATGCAGGAGGAGTTTGGGGTTGCTGCAACCCTAAACTTTGAGGAGCGCCCCACCATGGAGACAACACAAGCCTCCCAGGTGCTCTTCTGAATACCGGAATGACATCGCATGTGGCATTATCACACTCTGCTTTCTTAGAACCTAGACTTCGGAGACCTACCAAATTTTCTCTACTCCATCCTGAAAGTGCTTACAAATAGAAAATAAGAAGCTTTTTGTAGTCCTCCAAGATACTTAAAAATTCTAGCAACGGCATTTTGCCCAAGTGGTTTCCTGAAGGTTCACTGTCAGCCAGGAACATTTATCGCTCCCAGTGTTGCTCAGGCTGGACAGTCTGGCTTTGCAGTGCTTCATCCCTTGGAACTGTTCATGGCCGGAGGAGTTTTTTCTGCCAAATTATAAATGAAGCTATATCTTCCCTCCCTGGACTCCTGGCTCTTTCCCATCGGTTATGGTCTCCTGACCACACAGCTTATGTCTTGAAGTTTAAATCTTGATTTGAAAATCTAATTAGGCTTTCCTTGTCTTAACATTGGTTGGGATACCCTCTCCCAGACAGAGTGTACTCTCCAAGTTGTAATTCCCATGTGTTCTGTGTGCCAGTGATTGTGAAGGAAAAGAAAATAGAAAACATGCTAGAATTCTTGAAAAATTCAAAAATGAATAGTATTTATCGTACTGAAGAATATGATTAGTTGAGAAGAGTAATTTTTTTCTTCCCTGTGCTATACAGCAGGTCCTTGTTTATCTTATGTATAGTAGTGTGTATATGTTAATCCAAAATCCCAATTTATCTCTCCTTCCTGTTTCCACTTTGGTAACCATAAGTTTGTTTTCTATGTTTGTGAGTCTCTGTTTTAAAGTAAGTTTATTTGTAAATAAGTTTATTTGATTTATTTGGTACAAGTGATATCATATGATATTTCTCTTTCTCTGTCTGACTTATTTCACTTAGTATGATAATCTCTAGGTCCATATATATTGCTGCAAATGGCATTATTTCACCCTTTTTAGGGCTGAGTAATATTCCATTGTGTGTGTATGTATGTGTGTATGTGTGTGTGTGTGTGTGTATACATATATGTATATGTATATATACACACCACATCTTCTTTATCAGTTCATTGGTCATTAGACATGTCAGTTGCTTCTGTGTCTTGACTGTTGTAAGTAGCGTTGCTGTGAACATGGAGTACGTATATATAGATACATTTTTTAATGAGAGTTTTCATCTTTTCCAGATACATGCCCAGGAGTGGGATTGCTGGATCACATGGTAAGTCTATTTTTATTTTTTTTAAGGAACATCCTTACTATTCTCTATAGTGGTTCCAATTTACATTTCTACCAACAGTGTTCCCTTTTTTCCACAGCTTCTCTAGCATGTATCATTTATAGACTTTTTGATGATGGCCATTTTGACCAGTGTGAAATGATACCTCACTAAGGTTTTGATTTGCATTTCTCTAATTAGTGATGGGGAGCATCTTTTTCATGTGCCTGTTGGCTATCTGTGTGTCTTCTTTGGAAAAATGTCTGTTTAGGTCTTCTGCCCAGTTTTTTGATTGGGTTGCTTGGTTGTTTTTTTTTAATATTGAGCTATATTAGCTGTTTGTATATTTTGGAAATAAGCCCTTGTTGGCCACATCATTTGCAAATATCGTCTCCCATTCCATAGGTTGTCTTTTCGTTTTATTTATGATTTCCTTTGCCATGCAGATAAAAGTAATTTCTTAAGAAACATTTTTATGTCAAATTAAATTTTAGATAGAATCCCAGTACCTAAAGCAGGTAAAAGCAGATGTGAGGTTTTGTATTAATAGAATCTTAGAATTCTGTTGAAAACCACTGAAGAAAATAAGAGCTGTGTGTGGATTTGACTGTGTGCTGTCCTGTATGGTCTAGGCCGGTGTCACAAACTCAAATGTCTACAGGGAAGAAGAATTTAATATAAAGAAATGAGGCCCTGTACATAGTGCATACCCCATCTACAGGGGCAGCCTCTGATGATAAGTTTATCAATTGTAGCCATGGTGGAAAATTTTGGAGCATGAGGCTCGGTGTAAGAGTTGCCAAGTGTACTGATATTTCAGAAGGAAGCAGAAAATGTAGATTTTTTTATGTGAAATATCCTTGTTTTTAAATGTTATCAATTAATTAAACCTAGAAGAGGATTTACCAGAGGAACTCATTCACATGCCAAATCTAGATTGCAGTGCATCAATTTGTTAGTTCTTGTAGATGACTATAATTTATGTTTCTGAAGCCTTTCATTTCATTAACAGGACCTTATCTTCACATATTATTTCTAGTCTCTCATGACCCTGAGAATGTGACAACTTGTTACCACTATCATAGCAGCCACTGCCTGTTCTGACCACAGTATCTCACCTGACTATATCCCATGCTTTCCATCTAGTCCTGAGTTCTGGTTCCACTCTTGCTCTCCCTAATCCATCCACCACATAGCAAATAGAGTGATGCAGATCAGATCTTGTCATTCCTTTTCTCAATCTTTTCAAATCTCATCACAATTAGACTAAAATCCAAATACTTTAATTCAACAAACACCATTTCAGGAACCAGCCTGTCACCTCTTAGAACTTACCTCCTGCTGCTTTCTGCTAACTCTCCTGGCACATTCTGGTCTCCCTGCTGGTCCTTGAAAATGTCTTGCTTATCTGCTTCTGGATGTTTGCTTCACCTTTTCCCTGTTAGTAGATCGCACATCCTCCAGTGTGGCTTCTTTGTTTTATTCATCACTACCCTCTTAGTGGGATATCTTCCTGGATCTCCTTATTAAAAATGTGATTCTCCCATTTTCCATCCTCTTACCAGTTTTTTCCTCTTGCTTTTACTTACCGCTACTGATACTATTTTCTATCTTCCAAAAACATTGGAAGCACTAAGAGGACAGGGACTTTTTCTGTTTATTGCTCCATCTGTCAATCTATTTATCTATATATCTAGAAGACTGCTTGTCACGTAGTAAGTGCTCAATTGCTATTTGTAGCAAAAAGTAAATGAATGAATTAGTGTATAACCACTGTTTCCACAGCCCAGTGACACGATCTTAAGTCTTCACTGTTTATGATCTGGATTTCTCACTGGTCTTCCACTGTAGTTATCCTACATGTGCTTCTTGACTACATTTCCTAAAATCCCAGCCAGTCATGCCAGTTCCATATTTGAAATAGTCTATACTAGTTTTCCCACACTCTTTTGGGAATCCCTCCTCTGTATACCCCTACAATTTGGGTGAACATCTGCGTTAAATGACCCAATTCCTTGTCTGTCTCCTTCACTAGACAATAAATCTCTAAAGGTCTTATCTGATGAATATGATGGCTTACATTCCAGTAGCCCTTCAAAATATGTGGAGGTGCTCTATGTACATTTTCCAGTTTTATGTAGGTGTTATTAAACTGCCTTTTCAGTAAAGAAAACAGACTTTGAAAAACTGAATGACTTCTCTAAATCACATATCTTGAATGAAACATAGTTTAGTTCTTCAGATTTCAGGATTAGGGGGACGGTACAGCTCAAGTGGTAAAGTGCATGCTCAGCACGCAAGAGGTCCTGGGTTCAGTCCCCACTACCTCCTCCAAGCAGAAATAAATGAATAAACATAATTACTTCCCCCTCATAAAAACAAACAGTACAAGCAAGCAGATTTCAGGATTATTTTGCCCTTCCCAGTACAACTAAACTGCATTCCAAACAAGGAAATGTTCTTATGTTTGGCATTCAAGGACCTTAACAATTTGAATTTAAGCCACTTTACCAAAGTACTAGGACCACCTCTTATAATTCTCCAAAATTTAGTAAGTAAAATTTGAAAACTTATTACCGATACAGATGTGTCACCTTCTCCTTTTGAGATTCCCCCCATATGTTCGATATAACTGTAATACTTGTCACTTTTTGCCATGTCTTAATCCTATCTTTTATTCAAAGCCCAGCTAAAAAGCCATCACCCTAAATATGACTTTTCTGATACAGTAACTGATTATCTACTTTGAGCTAACATAGTATTTTACCTAAAAACATCTTATGAAAACACTGAATTTCAAAATAATTTGTTATTTAAAAAAATAAAAACTTAAAATCTATGTATATAAAAGATACTACTTGTAACTGGACATTAAATATATTTAGGGAGTGTTGAGTTAAATTTATCTTTAGTTTCTCCATGGACTGTATGTTTGAGTATCAATTAAGATTAAACTCAACTGTGTATAAGAGAAAACCAAAACAAGTGGCTTACATCCAAAGGCATATATTAAAGGGTAGAAAGGTGACTTCACAGTGGTCAGGAATCCACATTCCTTCTACTGCTACACAGTCCATACCACGAGACTCCCATTCTCCAGATGGCCTGATTATTCGAGATGCTTCTGAATTTTGAAGCATGGCATTCATGTTACAGAAAGGAAGAAGAGGACAGACAGGAGGCACACCATGGCACCCACAGTAAGATGAATATACCTAACATAAAAAAAAACATGATAAGGTTGAAATGCAGTATGTGGGAAAAGATGTATCAGACAAATGCTATTGCAGTTATGTTTACATCAGACAAAGTAGACCGAGAGCAAAAAACTACTAGAAATAAAGAGGATTACCCCATAAAATATAATTTTAAATCCTCCAGGAAGATATGAACATTTAAAATTGTTATGTCCTAAATAATATAGCCTCTCTCTCTCGAAATATATGTATGTATATATGAATAGTAAAAATTGTCAGAATTACATGAGAAACATACCAGTCACACAACCCCCAGTCATAATGGGAGATTTTAATATAACTTTCTTAGTAACTGATAGATACAAGAAAACTGATTAATTAAATGATTAAACATACAAACAACGTGATCTGCAGGCTTGAACTAAAGGATGTGTGTACAACATCTGCAGAATCTTTTTAAACATAGACCCAAGAGACCTATAAAAATTAAATCCACATTGGGCCAATACAGAAAATCTCAAGAAATTTAAGAAATTGTGTTCTGGGACCACAATATGATTATGTTAGAAAGCAATACAAGAGATAGTTACAAAAACTCTGTTTGGAAATTTCCAAGATAAAGCTAAATAACCCCTGGATCAAAGAAGAAATCATAATCCAAATAATAGAATATTTAGAACTGAATGAGAATGAAAATATCACATATTTATGTGTATGGGATGCAAATAGAGCATTTTTTGTATATAAATGCATATGTTAAATCTTTCATTTTAAAAGTTAGAATGAATAACAAAGTAATAAATTCAAAGAAATTAAAAGGATGGAAAAACAAAAAATAAAGGCCAAAATCAATGAAACAGAAAATAAGATACAATAGACAGGAACAATAAAGCCAAATGTTGGTTGTCTTATTGTCTAAGGAAATAGACAAACCCATGATGAGGTTAATCAAATTAAGAGAAGAAAAAAATAACAAAATGAAAGACAGAACTCTAGAAAAGATTAAAAATAATACGAGAATATTATAAATGAACTACAAATTTGAAAACTTCAATGAAATGGGTAATTTCTTATAAAAACATAACTTTATCATAACTGGGTCAAAAAGAAGTAGAAACCAGATTACTCCTATATCCATTAACAAAAATGTAGTATTGTTAATCTTACTGAGAACTTCAGGCCTAAGAGTTTTACTGGCAGGTTAAACTAAGTATTTAAAGAATTGAATAATTCCATTCTTATATAATCTCTTCCAGAGAATAAAAGGGAAGTGGAACAATCCATAATTCATCTTATGAGGCTAGTACAACATTGATCCCATAACCTGATAACCAAAATGTGAGAAAGGAAAAATGCTACGTCTGAATTTAGTTGCATAGATGATATAAATTCTAAACACAGGATTAGCACACTGAATTCAGCAGTAAGTAAATACATTAATCCATCATTGGCCAACTTGGATTTATCCCACCATTGCGAGGTTTGTTTAACATTAGCTAATCAATCAATGCGAAGTATCACTTTAATGAATTAAAAACTTGTGGGAAAACCATGGAATAAAATTTGGCATCCCTTCTTGCTACAACTGCTAACAAACTAGAAATAGAAGCTGTAGATGTTTGTGTTGCTCTGCTGCACATGGTTTCTGACTCTTCAATTTCAGCACAGCATGTACTTCTTAATCTCACATCAAGCATTTGGCTGGGCAGTTCTCAGCTTTCCTGCGTGAGGCTTTCTTTAGAAGGCACAAAGGGCCTTAGTCTTTGCACAGACAGCTCAAAAAAGCTAAGCACTTAACGCATAGAGGCAATACTCAACTGATGGGTTTGAGAACTCTCAGAAAAAAATGTATAGATGGTGAAAATAAATTAAAGAACATGAAATTAATAGACTGACTATGGTATAACACTCAAATGAAGGCTTAATTTTGGAAGGACATAATAGAATTTCAAACATACCCTCTTTTGGTCAATAGACATTTATTGAGAATCTCCTTTGTGAGGCACTGTGAGTAGCACTGGTGAACAAGGGAACAGGTGAACAAGACAGCTTGGTGAGCTCAAAGTCATGTGAAAGAGCACCACTGATAAGCCAGTTAAAACATGTTGTGTGAAACACTAAAATAAAGATCGCGGTGAGGTGCTGTGGAAACAGAAACAAAGGTGTCTGCTGTAACCTGGAGGAGTCAAGGATGCTGTATGAGTGGATCATCTTGCTCAGTGATGTGAAGGCTAAACAGAATCCATAACAAGCAAGGGTGTGGAATGGGCATTCCAGTAAGAGGGAAGACCGATCCAGAGGTTAAAAGAGCGTGCTCTAGGAAAAGCTGAGTCTGTATCCTGTATTGTAGGGAGTACATTGGGAGAGCACAAAGACAGGAGTTTACAGAGACCATCAAGAATTTATATCCTGTAGGCTCTGAGAGCTTTTGATTTGTTTAAAACGAGACAATGACATAATCAACTGGGCATCAGAAATGTGGAAAAATAAGTTCTGAATTGGCAAAGGGAAATCTAGTACCGTATTTATACTAATAAAGTTGAGTAATGTTTTGAAACTCAAAAGAGACAATTCCAGTCGTTCTCCTTGGAGAGAATAGGGATCTGACATTTGTTCTTGAACTCTGGGTGTATTATAGCAAGTGGGAATTGTCAGTCAGGATTAACCACAATTTCTCTTAATATCTAAGAAAGCAAAAGTAAATCATAATAGTAAAATCTAGATTTATTTGTTTGTTTAGCCTTAGGTATCAGTGCTGCTTAGTAGACTTGACTTTAGTCAAACATTGATTAATAGACTCTAAATTCCCCATCATTTAATGCACAGGACCACCCTTTCCCAGAGGCTCGCCCATGTCTGCACACCCATTGTCATGAGCATGGAGCAGGGCAACTGTGGCCTGAATGGGGTTAGGTTAAGGGAAAGGGAGGACCAAAGGGTAAAAAGAAACACTAAGCACATTGTGTTAAGTAGTTAAACAACATCTGTCTTTCTATGAACAGTTTTATACGTGTATTTTTGTTAGGAAACATGACTGAAATCCCCCTAGGTGTGAAAACTATTCTAGATGCTAGGAGTATGTGGTGATCATAACAGACACAGTCCTTCCCTCGTGAAACTTACAGTGCAATGGAAGACAGATAGTAATCATTCAACCTCAGAATTAATAATTATAAATGGTGCCTCAGCCACATGGGCCAGCTCATACTTTGGCTATTCTACACATTTATGCCACATGAATCAGACAAGATGGCACTAATTAATTTGAGCAGATACGTTAATTCCAGGTTAAGTCTGCTGAAATTCTCCCCCTCTGTCCACTGCCCACCCCACCATACACAAACAAATGTTTGTAGACTCAGAGAAACACACCTGGACTCAGAGAAACAGAGACAAGATCAACTAGATATAAATAGATGTCTTCAACCTTTTGATTCTGAAAATTAGCACTAAGATATTAAAAACTAAAGAAAAAACCCACAAATTTCTTTAGAGTATTGAAGCTTCTGTATGCAAGCACAATTATAATTTTATTTTTTTTTATGTATAAGTGTAGTTCTAAGACTCCTGGAAACTTTCCAAACAACTGGAGTTGAGGGTTCTGCAGATTTTATATACAGGGAGATTATTTGGTTTAGGAAGCAATGACATTTTGCAGCTTCTAAAGTCTGTATGAAGTACTGAGTTAAATCAGAAATTTTGCAAATCAGCTGCCTTATCCAGGCTGTTTGGAAGCCTTGGTCTCCTGCTGGACCAGGATTAATTTCAGCGCAGAAAAAGTTGAGTTATATTGGATTTATTTCTAGTAGGAACTGTATTTCAGCTCACAATTTCAATATGTAGGACAATACTATTTACTAGCTAAATTTAAAATATTTGGGAGTAGAATAGTGATTTTGAGACCCTCTGATAATAGAGTAAGTTAGTATAAGTTTGCTTTGGATGACTTCTAGAAACATCTTCAGTTTCTCCGAAACTACATTTTCTTCTGTTATTCTATATGTCCATTTTAGTGGCAGTTACTGATTTGCTGGCTAAACAGACAGATTAAAAAGTAAATGGAAAATAATGGAGGAAGTTTCTCTGCAAATATTCTAAGAAATGTTTGGAATATCTGTGACTGTGTTATTGGTATTCATAGTTGTTCAGTGGAAGGAGTAAACTCAATTTGATCTCTTTCCTGAAATCTCATTTTAGTTAATTATTTTCACTCTATGCAGAGCACACATTTTTAACTGAACAGCATCAAATTCTTAAAACTGAAAACTTAAAATTTCTAACATATTTCTAAGCAATCTCCTTTCATTTCATCCTACACCTGGTATCTTCTTCCCAAGACGCCCTCCACTGTCCTCACATTTCACCACTACCAGAGTTTAGCTCAGTCTGAGAAACCCCAGGCCACACCTGTGTCATCACTCTGAAAGGAATGGAAGGTCCCAGCACCGAGGTGAGCCATGAAACAAAATGTGCATCTTGGAGGAAAATGAAGACTTCACTGTAGGAATAATAATTCATTGTCAAGACAACTTTTTCTCAGCTACACAGAGTCAACACTCGCAGTACCTCACGCGTCTTACACTCTCCTCATTTGACATTGTCTAGTCGATGATCCAATAATCGTCCCTTTTAGTCTCGTCATTCCTGGTGTGCTGTGGGGACTTGCCAAGGGTTAAAGAAGAGGGACAAGTGACAGTTCCTATGATGGGATATTTAAAAATATATATATACATACAATTAACTATAGTTTTCTTGTAGAATTTTTTGTGTATGTGTGGTTCATTTCTAGTCTCAGCTCTGTGGGGAGAGGGGGAAGGGGCACTATAGGCGTGAGGGAGTGTGAGGTACAAATTGTTGACTGTAAGACAGGCGACAAGGATGTATTGTACAACACAGGGAATGTAGCCAATATTTCATAATAACTGTAAATGAAGGGTAACCTTTAAAAATTGTATGAAAAGTAAAAATAGTTTTCACAATAGCAAATCTAGCCAAACGACCTTGTCCACAATCTTTCCTCTTCCACGTACATTCATTAGATTTCCTTTTGTGTTTTCTTTTCACTTAAAAATGCAATATCATACTCTTTTGATATTTTAGGCTGGAGGTTTGTGTTATCAGAGAAAGGACAAAATATAATCAAAAAGCACAGATTGTAGAGAGTTTTCATCCATAAAACTGCATCGCAGAAATCTAGTCATTCAAGTTTTGGGGTTTTTTTTTTTTGGAAAGAAAAGTATGTATCATACTGTAAAAATCTTTGCTTTAGTTAGGGAAATCTAGAAAGGAAGAACCACAAAAATGATATAAATTTCAACTTCGGCAGAGGAAATAGGGTTCTATTCAGCTATTTAAATCAGTCTCCCGACTCTGGCTAATTTTCCCTCCCCCACTGCCACAAACACAAACAGCATTCTGTATTTCAAGACAATAAGCAAAGAAAAATAAATTGGACTAATTTTAATTAATGTTTATGAAATTAATGTTCATTTTAAATAATCAAACTTATGATAAAATATAATTACGTTTTGTAACTTATGTGTACCTTTACATAATATGTTAAATGTTTCTGCATAATAAGTGAACAGTCTCGTTACCACATTGTTAAGGAAGTTAGCAGCATTGACCTATACACTCCCCTACCATATGGTCTAGAAATAGGAGATGGGAGTTTTGGTGCAGTCCGTGGTACCCACTAGCTGTATGATCTTTGGAAAGAATGCATGGGCTTCAGATTTGTCATCTGAAAATTAGAAAATTTAAATGGATTATTTCCAAAGAACTTCCAGTTCTAAAAGTTTGTATTTTGAAATACATGTTGGATAATTTTAACTGTTCATGCAAATTTGCCTATGTCTTTATATTGGATCATTACTTCATTTGATGCTGGATTTCTATTCAGAAAAACAAAGCTCATTTATAACAATTTCCTCAGGGAGCCTGTGAGGTTATCTACTTTACAATATAATTTTCACTTGCACATTTGGGTAAAGTGGTTTGACAGCCCACGTGAAGAGCTTCTATTTCATCTAAGACTGAAGACCCAGCAGACAGCAAGCTGGGATTAGGTGGGTGGTAGGGTAGGCCAGGAACCAGGAGAAGAACAATAAAGGATCCAGGCAAGTTTAATTGTCTTAAATCGGTACAGCAAAGATAAGTTCTAATGTCAGGATAGGGCAGCACATAAAAATGCAGGATTAAGGAACACAGAGATGCCAGGAAGGGCCAAGATATATAATAGGCTAGTTATGCTGTCATGATACAACAGGAGACAACAAACTTCTTCTGTAGAGTCAGATACTAAGTATTTTAGGACATACGGTCTTTGTCCCAACTGTTCAGCCCTGCAGTTGTTAGCAAAAAGCTATCATAGACTAAACGAAAAAGAATAACATGGCTGTGTTCCAGTAAAACTTAATTTACAGACACTGAATTTTGAATTTCATGTAACATTTACATGTTATAAAATATGCTTCTTTTGATCTTTTCAACCACCTAAAAAGGTAAAAATCTTTTCTTAGTTGGTGGGCCATACAATAGCAGATGGCCAGCCAGATTTGGCCTGTAGGCTGTTGTTTGCCAACCCCTGATAATAACATAGCAGCCAAATTGAGGACTTTTGAAATATGAGTAAGTCTTTAATATGCTAATTTTTGTAAATTACTATCAGCTAAATTTTTTATATTTTAAGTGTTGTTTTACTGCTTTCAATCATATGCTCTAATTCAAACTAGCTCAGCAAAGTTTTACTAAAACTAAATTTAAAAAATAGGGAAGGCAAGCTTTAATTAGCACATAGATTATTTGTGAGATTTATTTCATCTATATCATTTGAACACATTCCATTTTCTTAGGTTAAAATTTTCTCTTGCAATGGTATTTGCATTCTTCATTAATTTGAGAATCATATATAGTTCTTATGGTTTACTAGCAATGTTCCATTCATAATCACAACATTATTTTATGATTTAACAATTTTTCTCTAAAATAATATTTGCATTTTATATATAAATGATCAAGTGAATAATTTATCCAAGATTTCATAGCTAGACTGTCAAATTGAAAGCATGTTTTTTTAAAACACTATATTACATTGACTTGGAGATCATTTTTCCTTTAGTAAAACACAGGAGTTCCTTGTTCATGTTCATATTGGCCCAAATTCTGAATTGGTAGTGAGAGCTAATCTTGTATTCTTTTGTTATTCTTTTTGTTTTGAGGAAATGTTTTTGTAGTATTTATGTGCCAATTTAAAAATGATGAAAAAGAATAACTAAGCATTCAAAAGAGAGATAAATACAGAGTTATTATAAGGCCATAATGAAATTCAGAAATCATTTGACTATTTCTAGGGTTAACACGTTTTTAACAATCATATCACTAATTCAGTCATAATATTTTGAAGGATCTTAGTACATTTAATAAAAACTGGAAGTTCATCCATTTATTTAATCAATTAGTAAATATTTATTAAGCATCTACATATGCCAAACAATATGCTCTGCTTGGAAATATAATGTGGAGAAAGACAGATCGCCTCTGTCCTCAGCCTCATGGAGAAGACAGATTTATTAAACAATCACACAAGTATCTTTGACGCATACTGTGAAGAAAAGATAAAGGTTGCCGTTGTTTGTACGATAGTGTCCACTCTAGGATAGGGAGTCAGGAGAGACTTTTGAGATGGGGTATAGTGTGGCATGAAGAGCAGGGGCCAGCACCCTGAGGCTGGAGAGCATGTGGTACTTTCAAGTGCCTGGATGCCAGCATGCCTAAAAGGAGAGAGCAAGATGGATAGGAGCCCAAACTCAAACTCTGGTGATAGAGGAAGATCACGTAGATGGAAAGGGCATGTTGAAAGTCTTGGACTTCATCCTAAGAGTCTCAGAAGTTTTAAGCAAGGGAATGAAATGGTATGATTTTCCATGTTAATCATATGAACACTAGAATGTGATGAGAACAAAAGTGATCTGGGAAGTCCAGTAAAAAGGACATGTAACAATTCATATGAGTGCTGGTAACATTTTAAACTAAGATGATTGCTGAAGAGAGAAGAATCTTCATTAGTCCATGGATGGACCTTGAAGGTATTATGCTAAGTGAACTAAGTCAGATAGAGAAAGAGAAATACTGTATGATTCCACTCGTTTGTGGAATATAAATAACCAATACACAAAAACGAAAAAATAAACAAACAAAAACAAAAAAAATGAACAAACCAAACCAAACACATAGATACGGAGAACAGAGTAGTGGTTACAGAGTAGAAGGGTAACAGGGGAAAGCAAATGAGTAAAAGGGATCCACTACCTGGTGGTGTTAGGAAAATTAATTTTTGGTGGTGAGCACATTGTAGTGTATATAGAAGTAGAAATATAATGAAACTTATACAATATTATTAATCAGTGTAACCCCAATTAACATTTTTAAAAGGTTGAGAATCTAAAATACCATGAGCAAAAAATTAATTAATTTTTTAAAAAGAAAACAGATTCAAGAAATATGTTGAAAGGGAATACGTTTGGATAGCTGATCACATTCTCTGGACCTCAGTTTGAGCACAGAAGTCTAGGCTTCTTACTTAGTCTTTACTGACATGAATAGGGTAGAAGCACATTTTAAATCCTTAGTAGAGCAGTTATTGTCTAAATGTGTTCTGCCTTACTGGCTGCTTCTTTCTTGGTGCTTTGAATAAAGACAGCAAGCTTTCATTGAACTTTTCTTTGTACCTGTTGGCTTTTCTGAGTTGCCAAGTTCTTCAACTACAAGTCTGGGTTGTATCAGGAAAATAGAAAACCCAGGAAAATCACCCCCATGTCAATCCTTGTGTCCTCTAACAGGTCTACCTTCTTCCTTTTACTTTTTAGTCTTCTGATTTTTAAAATACATATAATATCCCTTGATTTTAGTTGTACTTTGTTGGAGGAACAGGGAAAAGTATGTCTACTCCATCATCCTAGAAATAGATGCCACCAGTATTTTTTTATTTTTTTAATTTGTGTTTTATTTTTAGGAGGAGGTAATGAAGTTTTTATTTTAATGGAAGGACTTCATGCATGCTAAACATGCACTCTACCATTGACCTGTACACTCCCCTACCAGTATTTGTAAATTATGCTGAAGAAGTATAATTTTGTCTAGTTAGATTGCCTCTCGGGTTTTCTGAGAGGTCTCCAATTACACAGGGACTTTTGTTGTCTCCTATACTTGTATTTATAAATATATTAATGTACAAAGAGAATGAGTTAGAAACAAAAGCAGAGGAGAGAGTTCAAGTTTTAAAAGTTGAAATTCAAATGGACTTTTCAGAGAGGGAAAAACTGTACCCTGATTAAAATAAGGGTGTAAAGGAATCAGTTCATCCCGGAGT
This sequence comes from Camelus ferus, assembly GCF_009834535.1. Lineage (NCBI taxonomy): Eukaryota > Metazoa > Chordata > Mammalia > Artiodactyla > Camelidae > Camelus > Camelus ferus. The sequence goes on along the minus strand of NW_022588424.1, from coordinate 1,628,637 downwards.
CCCAGAAACCTCAGAACTTGGAGGCTTCAGGAACTGTAGAATGTAATGGGAATTTTAAGGCACAGAGGTGAAGGGAAATTGGTTGCATGTGGAGCCAATAGCCTTTGTGACACATTTGCTACTTTTGGATATTCAATATGCAGATAGCCAGTACCTTTTCGTCAGGAATAAAAGGAGTCAGGACTTTGGGAAACAAGGCAATACTGACTGTGGGTCAGTGGCAGAGTACTAACCATGGATGAAATAAGTGCCTGTATGTTGAAATAAGCAAGAATCAATATCACTTATGTAAACTAGTAAAGCTAATTAGATAGATTAATAAATAAAGTCAACATCATAAAATCACCAAAAATGAAAGCATCTAGGAATAAAACAAACAAAACCTCTGGAGAACAATACCGAATAAAACAAAAGTAATAAATGAACAAATATATTAAATAAATAAGAGAAATAGTAAGTAGTTGGCTATACCATTTTTATAGATTCAATAGTTTAAATATTTTAATTAACCCCATTTTAATCAATTCAGTGCAACTGAAAAAGAAGTACTCATCAGGGTTTTTTGTTGTTGTTTTTATATTTTACAAACTGGTTCCCAAATTTATATATAAGAACAAAAGGACAAGAAAGTTTAATTTGCAAGATGTAAAATTTCAGGGTGGACAATATGGGTTAGGGTCTTCTCTCCCAGATATTAAGGCTTCCTATTACAATGCTATTATAGTTTATACACTGTATTAGGGAAACAGACCAATTTGGCTTAAAATATAAAGTCCAGAAACATACACTGTCTTATGGAAGGAATTATAAATTACTGGGGGAAAATACATTATTCAGTAAATGGTGCTAAGAGAACTGACCGCTCATATGGAGGAAAAAATATGTACCTTCCTAATTTCCACCATTCACAGATAGTTAAATCCCTAAATGTGAAAATTAAAACACTTAAAATAGTAGCAGGAAACATAAGAGAATAAATCTATGACCTTAGGGTAGAGAGAAAATATTTTAAACAAGGCATAAAACATAAAGGAAGAATGTATTGATATGACTGCTAGAATATAAAAGCTGCAGTTAGGGCCTGCTGCTGGCAGGGCAGCGTGAGGAGCTCTGCAGACTTGCTGCCCAAAGACACTGGTGAGAACGGAATCCCAGCCATTGCAAGTATCTGACAATAGCACTATCAGCATCTACAAAATAATGACACTTTTTTGAGGAGGAAAATTTGCTAAAACTTTTTCAGAATGGCAGGATTCTGATATTCAAACCAAGGTCTGTGGCCTCCCACTCCCCCTTCCAACTCAGCAAGACAGAAACTCCATTCCAGATTGGTAGATATATAACTACAGATGCACCTAGAGGTAACTGAGATACACGAATGAATATTAACATGGCTATGGTGGGTAAACATTGAAAACAGCAGAGAAATATACATGAGAAGAATAAGCTTAGCTTTGGAATGGTAATTGCTTTGGGGGAAGGAATACCAAAGATGTACAAGGAGTGTTATTTTAAAAGTCTATTTCTGAGCCATTGTATTTTTTTATTAAAAAAATGACAAATATAGCAAAATGTCAACAGTTTAAAAAGCTAAGTCTCTATGTGGAATATAATGAGTGGGTTGTTTTTTTTTATTACTCTGTAGTTTTCTCTGTTTTTAAGAACTATTCCACAGTGGAAGAGAGAAAATGCATCTAAAGTAAACAAAAATCAGATGATAAATAATCAGAAGAAAAGAGGGAAGATTCATCATAGCATGTAATCACATGAAATCTTAGGCTGCATTTATTATCCACACATATGAAGGGAAATAATATCTCTACAAAATTTTCAGTCATAAAATAATCTGGAATATTATCTTTAGTTATGAATTTTGTATGTAACAAAACTCCAAAATTCTAAAGATTATATGAACTCAAATGACGAGTGAGTGATATGGAAATCACATTTAGTAATAGCTGAGGAAAATTTAGACATTTAGTTTGGGCAAAAAGACTATTCGGGGAAGGTTTGAGTCCAGATATTTTCAGGATTGTCATGTGGAAGATCTTTTAAGTTAAGTCTCCAAATGTTGAATTAGGAAAAAATGAATGGGAAGTTGAGACTAAGATTTTAGCTCAGTGTTAGAAGGAATTGAGAGTGAAAGGAGCAAAGATTAAGAATTGTACACATAATGAAATGCTCTGCTTTACAAAGATTATTTGCTTTCCATCACTGGAAGTGTTATTGCAGAAGCTGAAGCCTGCTTGCCAAGTGTTCCTATACTGGTTAGAGACTAAAGCAACCTAAGTTTTTCCTAGCTGAAGGCTCTATGATTTGTTTACTAGGACTGAATCATTCCCTTCAGATAGAAGTAAAAAATAAATATTATTCTTCAAATCTCACAGTATCTTTTTGAAAGCAGGTAATCTGGGTAACCTACTTGCCTTCATGGCACCATTTCTTAAAACCATTTCCAAATGCCAGTGGAGGGAGGGGATATAATTAAACACCAGAGGGTCTCAGGCTCCAAACCACTATGGAAACCCGTCGATAAAAACAAAATGAGACGCCAGATGATAAGTTCAGGTACCAGGCTGTTTGGTTGGATATGGGATGCATGACAACCCTAGTAAGACTCTGAAGTTATTAGTTTATCACAAACATAAATCAGAGATTTATAGATCAGATAGTTGTCCGTGAAGACCACTTCTCTATTCCAGCTGCCTGAAGCAGACCCCACTTAGCTCAGAAGCTCAGGCACAGGTGAATGCTGCCGTCTGTCACTGATATTCTTTGCCTGCAGCGGGTGACTGCTGCCTTCACATTTTCCAGTGGGTGGTTAGGAAGAGATTTGCAAAATGCTCTGTGCTTTACCACTTTAAAAACAATTACAGTGGGGGGCGCCTGGGATAGAGTTTCCAGGACACCATTTCACGGATCGTTGCTCCAGTCCCACTTACTGGTACAAAGACAGTGTTCTTGTTTTCCATCTCTCCTCACTGTGGGAATCCAGCGTTTATGCCAAATATGGATGCAGCTTGCTCTGAGAATCAGGGATACCCAGAATGTTCCCATTTACTGTGGTTGCTGGCCTTCACTAGATGGTAAACCACACCTGAATTGTTAAGATCATTATACTAAGTATCTTCCTTTTTCAACCATTTTTGTTTTGTTTTGTTCTAATATAAGCCAGGAAGAAAGACACAAAAAGCAAAGAATTGTAGTGTGCTTTTCAAGGCCAATCGCTCTTCACCATACTTCTGCATTCTTTTACCTCGGAACAAAGTTACTTTCACAAGGACTTTGTGACTGTACCTGTCCAATTTGGTAGCCACTAGCTAACATAATTATTGAGCACTTGAAATGGGATTCACACAACTAAAGAACTGAATTTCTAATTGAAATGAGATGTGCTATTAAGTGTAAAATACACAGTGGATCTTAATATTCCTCATTAAGTTTTGCATTGATTACATGTTGGAATTTTAAACATATTTGGATAAGTAAAATATTTTATTAAAATAATTTCACCTGTTTCTTTTTACTTTTTAAAATGTAGCTATAGAAAATTTAAAGTTACATGTGTGACTCATATTTCTATTCAACAGTGCTGGTCTGTAAGATTGACTCTCTGTCCCCACTCCCATCCTTGGTAAAACATTTTAAGGCAAGTGATTATCATAAATATATCAATGCTATAATGATTGTGAAATAAAACTGGAAAAATCAAAAGCCAAAAAGGAAACAAAATTACCAAACAATTAAGCTACTTTAATTATTATGATGGTACATTAACTTTAAGAACTGAAGTTCTGTGAAGCCCTGACAACCTTGAGAAGTAGGAAGAATTATAAAATCCATTGATTGATTTAATCATTCAGCGTTATGTAGTGCACCATTACTATGTGCTAGGCTGAGAGATTTCTGAATATATTCTAGATGACAGCTTACATTCACCATTTCTTGATTCTCCTTATGGTCATATTCTTCAGCTAAGGCCTCCAAGCTACCTGTGTACCCTTCCATAGACTTTAAACTTCCCCTTGTGAGGAAATAAGAGACTTTTTCTCACACTGTTTCATCAGTTTGATAGTAATGTCCTAATGGGGAAGCTCTGGCCAGGGAGTAGTGTGGGAGATACCGATGGAAACTTGTTCTACAGCCAGAAGCACCTTGCAGGAGCAGGAAGCACCGATGCTTTAAAACCTGGTATTTAAGACGTAGGCCCCAAATCAAGCCCCGAGTAGGACTCTGAGAAGCTCCCATACCTAGCAATCACTGGAACATATTTTCAACAAATTGAGCATTTGATTCATCCAAATAATAGTGGTTTAAAGAACACAGGCTATGGATATATAGTGCCTGGATTCGTCTCTCAGCTAGCTCATCCACTATTTGTGAGAACTTGGAAGAATTCCTTAGCTTTTCTTGGCCTATGTTTTTTAATCTCTAAAGTGGGAATCACAGGAGAGGCTTTTTTGTAGGGCTGTGATGAGCATTAATGAGATGGTAGGTGTAGAGAGACTGGACAAATGCCTGGCACATAGAAAGTGGTCAGTACATAGTAGTTCTACTGGTATTCTCCTTCAGGTCTCCAGATTTCAGTAGCACTGTAAGTGGGAAGTCTTGAGATGAACTGTTGAGTGGCAGTTGCTGAATGTGACCGAACTCCTCAGTTCTGTCTTGGGATGGATAGATGCTACCCCAGTGGGTTAGGTGATAAGGAAACAGCAGTGAAGAAGGTAGCCACAGTCCCTGTCCTCATGGTGTATGCAGGCCATTGTGGGCTTCAGAGGATTAAACATAGATGCTAAAATTCAGTGTGATGTGTATGATTGCAGGGCATCAGGGTACCCTGGGAGTGCCACAGAGGGCCCTCTAACCTAGATCCCACTGTCAGAGAAGGGGCACCTGAGCTGAGGACTGAGGAATGGGGATGAATTGGTTAAAGTGCTGGGAGTGGAAAGGTGGAAGTAAGTGAAACAGGCATGTTCTAGGAAAAAAGGGAATAATCTCTGCAAAGGACTGAAAATGAGACACATATTGTTTAAAAAACTAACAGGAAGGTATGTGTGAGTAACTTGGGTTATCTGATAGAAAAATAAAGCCTAGAAATATTTGGGAAACATCAGCAATGTTGAAGACATTTGATATCCTGTGTTGGCATATGACAGACTCATATTTTGGTGGTAAACTTTTAGAGACTTATAAAAAAGGATTTTGAAATATCTACCAAAAATCTAAAATATATATTTGACTCATAAAGCCTACTTTTAGAAATCTGTGGTTAGCTGGGTTTGTGGAAGCTGGAACAGAAGCTGCAGGGCTATTGCAGGTCTGTGACAGGACCACGGAGAAGAGGTTGAAGACGTAGCAAGGAGCCGACCACGTGGGCTCTTGTCGGCCGTGCTGAGGAGCTTGCGTTTTATTCCAGGTGGAATAAGAATCCTAATGCATGATTTCAAGCAGGGCAGGGACCATTTGATTTTTATTTTTTCAAAGATCACTATGGATAAATGTAGAGAACAAACTGTGGCTGGGATTGGAGGAGACAAGTGTAGATAAATAATTCTTGAGGCGATTTTTGGAAAGCTAAATAAAACAGAGCTTGTTCTGTTGCAAGCATCAGAAATCCACTCGAACTAGGCCATGGGAAAAGTGGGTTTTTGAAAGCGCCAGGAAGATTCTCACGAAATGTCCAGAGAAGCCTTGGAGCTAAGAACTTGAAGCCATCAGTGGTCAAGGGAGCTTGTCCTTACATTGCACTCTTGCTCTGTGGAACCACGTAGACTCTGTCCTTTATTCTCTTTGTATCTGCTTCATTCTCCTCTTCCCTTCTCTCTGTGCTTCTATGTATTTGCTTCTCTCTCTCCCCTCCTCCTACTCCTCTTCTTCTGCTTCTCCTCCTCCTCTTCCTTCTCCTCCTCTGCCCCACTCCTCTCCCCCTCTTTTTCTCTCTCTCCCAGGACGTCAGAATTCCTTCTTCTATTTGCATATATTTCTATGCTCTTCCAGCTTTCACCTTGTTTCCCATAATTAACTAACCAAAGTCTTTGTTTCTTCTTTCTTTAAAATCTTGAGAAATAAATATGCTACTGGATGGTCCTGAGTCTTATCTGTTCAGCTAACTGTAGCTGAGTTACCTGTATACAGTCCATGCCTGAGTTCATAAACACGATCTTCAGTAGGTCTACGAGGAGAGGGGCCGGGCTTGGAAGGCTATACAGGCAGTGCAAGCAGCCTAGAATATGTCTATGAATGTCAGTTAGTGGCTACTTGGCATCAGCAAGTGATTTAGGCAGTGTATTTGATTTTTATCATATTTCCCAAGTTATAATTTTCAAAAAATTATTCTGTCTAGCTTTTGACAGAAGAAAGGAAGTGGTCCATTTAAAATTATACTTTTTGATAATAGCTGAAACACCTAGTCTTGTAATGCTAGGGGATTCACTTACCTTCCAAGCCACAGACTTTCCATTCTTAAGATGGTAATAACAATATTTACTTTGCAGGGAAGTTGAGAGAATTGAGATAATATAGGTAATGCATTTATATAAAGTGACTGATACATAGCTGGTTTATAATAATAATAATTATCTCTATTTTAAAGGTAGAAAAACTGCAGCTGAGAGAACTAAGTTATTTGTCTGAGAGAACATAGCTAAAAAGTGGTAGAGACAATTTGAGGGGAGCTGTCTGTCCCCAAATTGCTGCCATGTTACCCCCCAGGGAAGTCATTAAGTTTTTTTGAATGAGGGAATGACAAATCAGTCTGACAGTGACATGCAGAGTAGATTATAGTGGGGAAAATGTGATGGTAGGAAAACTTGAAATTAGAATATTTCAATAGAGCAGGTTAGCATTCATCTGACTCTGACCTAGGATAGTGGGAGTAGACACAGACAGAAGAGGAAAAATGCTAAAGGTTACAAATGTAAATTTTCTAAATTTTGGCAATGACAAGAGTTGTGGGAAGAGAAAAATCAAAGAGACAAGAAGTAGATGACCTGTATGATTAGGAGAATGAAAAAGCCAATTGCAACAGGAAGAAGAGAAGTTTATTTGAGATATTGGAGGTAGAAAGGTGATGAAAATTTTTTGAATATGTTGGCTGGGGTGTCAGAGGGACAATTAGATGGCAATATGAAAGTCAGCAGAAATTTGGAGTTTACAGTGGCTCTAAACCTAGGAGCATCATTATGTTATTTTGGGGAGGTAAGTAGCTGGGTGTTTACATAGTAAAAATGTTTTTATTTGAGTTTGATTATCATGGGAAGTTTATGTGGCTGATAGAGATTATGGAAGGTGGTTCCACCCAATCAACTACCCTTTGATGTCATTAATCTATGTAAGTCAACAGCGAGGTGTACCGTCATCTATAAACTGTGATAGTTGAAATCACGAGCCTACTTCAGATTATAAAATGAAAGTAGCAAGTTACAAGGTTCTTTCGCATAAAACCTTGAGAAGCTGCAAACTTCCACCTATGAATATTTTCTTAAATAAATATTTTTTCTCTTGCCAATCGAAACATCTGCCTAGAGGACTCAGTTTAGCCAAATTTCTTTTTCCCCTTTTTAAGTCTTCAAAGAACAGTTTTGGCCTTTTCTCCTCTGATTAGTTTCCAAAATAGCAGTGAGAATTGAAATTATAATCTACTTTTATCCAGTTCCTGCTAAATCTGTCAAGGAAAGATTGTGTAGAATAGGAATCAGGTACAATTGTTGAATTTCCTCACTAACTGTCATTTGTAAAGGAAAACAGAAGCTCATTTCTCCACAGGGTGAGTGTGTTGACTTTAATTCTACTTTGTGTCCATAGTATTTTTTCCTTTATTCAACCTCCCTTGTCTATACTGCATATAAGTGAATAATAATAAATTTTTTTATTGAAGTATAGTTGATTTACAATGTTGTGTTAGTTTCTGGTGCACAGCATAGTGATTCAGTTATATATATATATATGTGTGTGTATATATATATATACATATATAATGTGTATATATATGTATATATATATAGATATATTCCTTTCATATTTTTTACCTTTATAGATTATTATAAGATATTGAATATAGTTCCCTGTGCTAAACAGTAGGACCTTGTTGTCTGTTTTATATATAGTAGTTAGTATCTGCAAATCCCATACTCCTAATTTCTCCTCCCCCCACCTTCCCCCCTGGCAAGCATAAGTTTGTTTTCTATGTCTGTGAGTCTGTTTCTGTTCTGTAAATAAGTTCATTTGTGTCATTTTTTTAGATTCCACATATAAGTGATATCATATATGTCTTTCTCTGTCTTACTTACTTTACTTGGTATGATAATATCTAGGTCCATCCGTGGTGCTGCAGAGGGCATTATTTCATTCTTTTTTATGATAGTATTTCATTGTATATATGTATGTATTTATACACACACACAGCCCCCACATCTTCTTTATAAGTTCATCTGTCGTTGGACATGTAGGTTGCTCCCATGTCTTGTCTATTGTAAATAGTACTGCTATGAACATTGGGGTGCATGTATCTTTTCCAGTTAGAGTTTCTTCCAGATACATGCCCAGGAGTGAGATTACTGGATCATATAGTAAGTCTATTTGTAGTTTTTTTTAATGAATCTCCATACAGTTTTCCATAGTGGCTTCACCAAATTACATTCCCGCAAACAGCCTAGGAGTGTTCCCCTTTCTCCACACCCTCTCCAGCATTAAACATTTTTTGATACCAGATTCCACAGTGTGGTTTACTAAAGTGTGTCTTTTTCTCTTCTTCCTCCATACTGTCTCTTAGCTAAAACTAACTCTGAGGTGTTTCATTGTGCTGACCCTGAAGTGTCCATATATGGTTAGGTAACTTTGGGGATGAACTTGTTTTTCCCAACTTTTGTATGACAATAAGGATTCTGAAAAATATGGAAGAAAAGCAAACAGATGATGTCACAAATTTCCTCTTGCCATTACCAGTTTTTAACAGGCCACCATCCTATACTGGTAGCCTAAAATCTTCAAATGTTTTGCCTTTTTTTTCTATTTTCCTATAGTGAATAATTTTTGGAAACTGCCTTCACACAATGCCAGGTACTATTCTAAGCAGCTTTATAATTCCAATGCATCTTCTAAAATTTTTACTCTAGAAATGGGTTATGTTCTAATAGAAAACAAAGATTCTTAATAGCTCAGGGGCCCTTATTCTCACTTCTTTTGGCTGTAACTTTAATCCTGTCCCAGTGGGCACTCCTAAATATGACAGGATGCTATATAAGTGTTATAAAAGTCTTCCTTATCACTCTCCTGTTTTTATTTATTCCTCATATTGTGGCAGCTCAGCTTAAGTTACTTATTTTAAAAAGGAATGTCACGTGGTTGTGATCCTTTATTGGTAACTACAATCTTAAATGTTTTTGTCTTCTATTTTTCTATTTTCCTACAATGAATAAAAATCACAAATGAAGAGAACTTAAGAGATGATTCATCTAGTGATTATAGAAGGTCCACATTGCCTTTATTTGGAAACTACTGATACTGGAAATGTGTAGAGTTTTGCCTAGAACATTCTAACCTCCCGGGCCACATCACAGAGATGTCAGAGATGCTGTTTGTCAGTCCTTGGAGACATCGTCAAATAGGGTCGATGCAGGCCCAAGAGTTTTTGGCTGGATTGAGGGAAAATTCATGGAAACGTATTTTTCTTCATTTTAACTCCCATATTTTCAAGCTCAGGAGGCTTCAAAGGAAATGTAGGAAAGCATGAAACCATGCAGAATGACTTGCTGAAAAATTCTGGCCCAAGTTCTGCACACTGAAATCTGCAAGTTATCACACGGATGGGGAAGTTTTCTAATATGAAGACTGTCTTCCATTCTGATTTCCTCCTTACCATTTCCTGCTTCCTTCTGTTGACAACCTTATTTACATCACTTTTGAGAAGCTCAGTAGCCCGGAGACTGTATTATGGAGACTGTTGGGAATGCTGGTGAGGTTCTGGAGGCTTTGTAACATTCCTGAGAGAGTCACACACACAGACATCACCAGGAGGAGAATTAAGGCATCATTTTATTAATATCTGGGCAAGAACAAAGGTTCTCATGTTTGACTATTTTGTACAAGTTAGTTTGTAGCAGAGACTATTGGAGGCTTTGTTTTCTCCTTCTAGACCACCATACTTTCCAATTCTCAAATTTTAATCCTGAGAGAAGAGTCAAGGTTCAGAGCAAGGTCTGGTACAGACTGTGATTCAATTTTAATAAAGCAGAGTTGGGAAAGAGAACTTGATGAGCTTGGCCCATGGGGTCTGTTTACACTAGGTCATGAGAAACAGAAATCATGTTAAAGGATGGTACCTAGACTTAGGTTCTTTGAGATACTTCATCATGGCCAACAAATAGATTTCCAGCCCACACGCTATCTGACAGGTAAAATTAGCAACTCTCCTTTCTATGGTGGGTAGCAAAACTAGAAAAAAATTAAAGTAACTAGCTAGAAAGGACCAAAAATGTTTGTTCTTCAGCTTATACCACTTTATAGTTATCCTTCAAAGATTGGCAAGGAATGATGCTGAGGCTGTTACTCTTCAGAAATCTAGCAGCCAGCAAGATGACAAGCACTCTTTGACAAATATATTCTGACAAGTAGACTATCTCAATATAAAGTATTTAAAGTTTTAATTTTCTTTTGAAGAGAGATTTCAAAGGATCATTATAACCAAAAAGCATTAATTATTAATGAGATAAACTGGTTGTATAAATGATTCTAATTCTCCACTCCTCCTGCCTCCACACCCTTTGAAATACTACTTTGAAAGCAAGTTCCATCAAGGAGTGGAATCTACTTTCCCCACTCTTTAATTCAGAGCTGGCCATGAGGCATCCTTGGACCAACAGGAGGCCATGGAAGTCACAGTATGTCAGTTCCACGCTTAGGCTTCAAGAGGCCTTTCACGTGTCCACTCAATCTTTTGGAACTCTGCCACCCCATTGAAACAAATGCCAGAGTAGACTGTTAGAGTGTGAGGGACCACTCAAAGAAGAGCTGAGACATTCCAAATGAATCCATGTTAGACAAACCAGCCCACAGTCAACTCACAGTTGGCCAGCCGTGCCAGAGCAAGGCCAACCGAGATCATTGGACTAGTTCAGGTTTATAGGCTGTTCTGTGCTCTTAATTCTTCTACTTGGTCTCACAAGAGTACAGCGTTATCCTCTGCTTCCTCATCTGATTCATCTAAGTAAATCCACCCTCTTTGTTCAGCCAGCCCACTGCTCTAATTTCTTTTGCTCTGTCACTTCAAGATTTGTTCATCGCTGTACCCCAATCAATGCCTGACACACATAAATATTTATTAATTAGTGAACCAAATCACTCTTTATTTTTCTAGAATCAGACTCTACTGACTATAAAAAAGTAATTCTTCCTCCATAGTGTCGTGATGTGTTTTGTTCTTTGCTACATATAAAAGTAAAAACAGCAATCCAAACTATACAGTGAATGTGCTATTATATTGTTTTTTCACAGTTAGAATGTTTGCAGGCATGAGCTAGGTTTTTTAGACTTAAAACTCAAGAAAACAGAGGTTAAATCTGGTTAACTGACTTCAGACCATAGACTGTACTTTTTAAAATGAGCAAATAGAAGCTCATAGATTACTTATTTCACCCAGATGATGATGAAGTGATGGTTTAGTAAATCATCCTGTTCAGGAATTACCACAAGACAGAAGAGACTATCAAATACATCAGAAATTATAGAGTTGGAAACAGACCACGATTTTTTGGAACGAATCCTTACTTTTCAGAATATGCTATTTTATTTGAAAGTCTCTTGATCAATATGATTTTTTTCTCCATTCTCTGTCTACTGGTTCAGTATCAGACTCCATTAAAATTCTGTCCATCATGTCCAGATCGTGAAGGAAATTGCATACCTCAGGAACCAATTAAAGCTTAACTTACCTCCTTCTGACCATCCCTCAGCAGCTGTTCCCAGAGAAGGTTGGAGGGAGCTCAAAGAAAAGCCACCTTGGAATAGACTCACCTGGAACTCATGGACTCCAAGCGAGTCTGCATTGCTGGGGGCTCTGGCCTTTCTCTGAGCTGTGATTTCACTTAGCTTGAGACAGCATTCTGATCAGGGTGCTAAAGGGGAGTTTAGAGCATAGATTAGACATGGTTTTTACCCTCAGGAATCTCACAGTTTAATGGAGGAAATAAGATAAACACACAATTAAGAGAAATTAGATACATATGTACACATAAAAATATTGATTTAAGTTTGGGAAAGAGGACATAGAGGCAAAGGATTTAGATGCTAATCAGGAGAGTCCTGCAGACTTTGCAGCCTTCGTGTGCGCACATCTAAGTGGATGGAAAGCTCTCTGTGTGCTGAAACATAGGGGACAGCTGTTCTGAGGAGAGACTTCTCTTGTTCCTCACACCCCCCACCCACAAATGGCCCTAGACTAGGAGGAGCAACTCTGCGCAGAGACTGTAAGTCAAGTCCATGTGACTGACCAGCTGGCGCATTGGACGAGACCAAGGAGGTATTTTCACTTGGCCTTCTAGTCGTCTGAAATTAGCCAATTTAGAATGTACTGTATTTTCTGTCCCTAGCTCTTAACCCATCAAGTGAGGTAATGCCAAACAGTTTCTCTCTTTCACTAAGGACACAACACTGATATAGTTGACAAAATGCTTATATTGCCCATTGTTGGGAGGGAATACTAAATTTCATAATAGGGGGAAGCAAACTTGATATTTGGTCTCCCAAAGCCTATGTTTCTTCAGAATTTATGGCCAGCACCATGCGTGCTTTTTGGCACAGAATGGTATGCACAGCCTAGGCTTTGTAGAAATGCTGCAGAGCCCTGGGGGACCCCAGAGAGGCTCTTCCAGAGGCTGCCCCATCCTCTGCTCAGTTCCTGTACTTCTCACATCCTGTTGGAATAACATGATCCAATTGAACAAACAAAATAAAGTGATGCAAAGTAATTGGTGTCTTTGGGCAGCTGATGAATGGCTTATTTTTTTGATTTCCAACATTATTTATAGAGTTAAAATTCATTCTCTCTCACTTTTTTCAGGCTAATCAAAGGTCGTTTTTCCTTCCCCTCTTGTTGAGGGGAGCTGGGGGAGAAGAGACAGATGGTATCGTTTGCAAAAGGAAAGCTGAGAGATCACACATATCTTTCAGCTTTGTGGCAAATCGGATGCCAAGATTCTGGCTTGAAGTGTGTAGTGCGACGCAGGCACAGAGGCAGACCAGAAAGGGTGAGGCCAGCGTGGAGGGCAGTGTAATAAATTGCCATGGGCTGATCCAACAGCCGAACGTGGGAGCTATTACTCTTTGGCAGCTATTTTATTTTTCCCTTACGGAGTTTCAGACCTGTCCTGTACACTGAGATAGCTTTCATCTGGTTAAAACTTGTGCCGTGTTTAAACTTCCTTCAGATCCGTGGAGTTGGAGGGAGGGAAAAAAGCCTAACATAGCCCATAGCACACTGAAATGATGTTAGGGGTGGGAGAGGGGCAGTAATTGTGCCCAGATAATGTTGTCATACTTTGTAAAGCCTTTAATGCTGGAATTTATTTATTAATGATGCATGGGTTATTACCCGCCATCTGTCTTGTGTTAGCAGTGGGCTGTTTCAGATTATGGTAATGTGTTTCTGATTTGAGTTGTGTTGAAAGCCAGAACAAGGCAGCTCATGTGCAGGCCTCTTTGAGGCCTGCTGTTTTCAATTCCTCTTCACAGAAAGGGCTTTTATTTGATTTGTTATGGGGACTTTTTCTTCTGTTGCCAAAACAGCTGCAAGCCTGGAAGGGAATAAGACACAGGGCCACATCAAACTTGTTAGCTTGTAAAAAAACGGAATGTTCCAGGAACCCAAAAAAAAAAAAAAAAAAAAAAAAGGATGTGAGAAGGTAGATGGATGGAAGGGGGTGGGGCTGGGGAGAAAAAGCTTTAGTGGTCTTTCTGATTGGCTTTTATGTCAAGAGTATGTCAACATGCTTTGTGATTTTAAGTATTATAGGTCAGATTGCTATGTACTTAATTTATTATGCCCATCTACACCAAACAGAATGGCTTTCTTTGACTAGCTCTAATAGTCTTTATGCTAGCAGAAGGAATAAACACAAGTCCCCAGCGACCCAGCCATCCTCCTCCAGCCATCAAAGCAAACACCCAATAAATAAGCCTGGGTCTTTTTAATGTACGGAATAAATTCAGATTTGTTCATGAATATGAAAAAAAAAAATGAAATAGGTAGCAGGCAAGCTTGCCTGCTGTGAATATTCACCCTGGTCTGAGTTCTTTGTGTCTCTCATTCACAGAGCAATGGGTCAGCAAACTGTTTCTAGACCACTGCTATCCAGTAGCAATGTTGATGAAAATGCTCTGTCTGTTCGGTCCAGTATGGTAGCCACAAGCTACATATGGTTATCAAACACTTGACATATGGCTAGAGTAACTAAAAGAACTAAATTTTTAATTTTATTTAATTTTAATGAATTTACATTTAAGTAGCCATATGTGGCTAAGGGACACCATATTAAAAAATGCAGTTCTAGGATTAACTAAGTAAGTGAAGAGGCTGTTTCTTCTTTCTGACACAAAGTGAAGGCATTTTATACCAGTTATGGTCATGGCCAACTTTCAACACTGAGAATTAGTTTGAAAAATTCTTCTCTGTTGTACTCTTCAAGGTTAGTAACACTAAAGCTTTTCGCAAAGGCCACTGACAAGTTCTCCCTAGAAGCAAGTTCATAAATGCTTCCCCCTATTGAAATACGGATTTACAAGAAAACTCTATGCTCGTGTGATAAAGCAAATAAACAACCATGAAGAACTGTAACCAGACTTCTCAAATAATAACAAATCTACTAATGCTAAGGATATTCAAGAATTTGTCTTAAATTTACTGGCAACAATTCTCTCAATTCATATTAAACACAGACTTACTGTTTCTGGAACATATGTTGTGTTCATGGAGAAGCCCAAAACCATGTGAAGCTGACTTTGGGCACACAAAAACTACACTGTCCAGATATTAATTAATTCATATTTTAGAAATTATGAGATACTTGTTAGAACATATAAACATATTTGGCGATATCTGTGGTTGTCAGTCTGCTTTTCCATGGCTTTTCCATTGATGGAGAAGAGGCTAGAGAGAGAGATAATAAGATAAAGCGATTTAGCAGGGACAAGGTATGTGTTCACTATTCTCTGATAGCTTTGCTGCCCAGACACAGCAATTAGATTCCATTTCCCAGCCACCCTTGTAGTTGTATGGGACCATGTTAATAGTTTATGAACTAAATTCTAGTGGAATCTGGGTAGAAATAATATATACCATGCCCAGACCTGATATTAATGTACTTCCTGTGTAGTCCTCCTCTTATTTTTGTCACATGCTGAAAATTGGCAAAGACCTGAGGCCGTAGAAGATGGTCACTATGTGACATGAGCCTTGATCTCTGAAAGACAGTGGAGCAGAGCCATCTCTCCCAACTAAGATCACTTAGCTTTAGACTGTGACTGAAAGAAAGAATCCTTGTTGTGCCCAAGATGACTGAGATTTGGAGGATGTCTTTTGCAACTTAACACTCTAATACAAGATGACATCTTAGAGAGGTAGTCAGGCCAGACAGAACTTTCCATAGTGCAAACTTCATGTTAATTGCTCTGTCATTTAACTTTGCTGTCAGAACCTTACTTCCAACAGTGTAGCAAAAATTGTTCATATTCAGGGAAAAAATTTACATTTTCTAAGTAAACAAGATGCAAATGTATGGAATGCATGGTCAATTTATGTAATATATTTATTTAAAATAAGGCATAGCACTGCCACGCAGATGAAAATATAAGCCAAAACGTTCTTTCTGTATAGTAAAGTCCAAACGGCAAGCCAAACATAGGTCTAAGTGGTGTAGCTCTCTAACAGCATCGTCTGCATGGCCATAAAAGTGGCCATGGCTTTGCTCCCGAGGCTTTGAGAATTTTTCAGGCTCTTCCTACTGTCCTCCTTTTGGATACTTCCACTCTTCGCAGTTCTGCCCTCACAACTTCCCTTCTACCTGGATGCTCTCTCTCAGCTCGTCCCATTCAGAGTGATGACCCAGCTAAATGGCCTGCTTGGCTTGTTATTTTGGATTCTCTGCAATATCCTACTTAACTTCTATATACTGAGTCTGTAGGCTTTTTCTGTCTTGTCCTTCACTGGCCTGAACTCCTGGTACATCACCATCTTAGCTCAGAGCCTCTCTCTATAACTCTAGCTATCTGGTGTGAGAGCAGGGGTTCAGACAAAATAATGATGAGAAGGTCACTGAGAAGGTGTTGTCAATGTTTATGTCCCACTAAAATTTGTGCTGAAGCCCTACCCCTCAATGTGGTGATATTTGGAGATGAGACCTTTGGGGGTTAGATGGGTCCTGAGGGTGAGGTCCTCATGATGGGATTAGTGCCCTTTTAAGAAAAGACACCAGAGAGCTGGCTCTTTCTCTCCCCACACATGCACAAAGAAGTTATGTGAACACATGGCAAGGTGGAGGCCACTTACAAACACAAAGTAGAATCCTCAGAATGAAACCTGCCTTGCCAGCACCTTGATCTTAGAAATCCCAGCTGCCAGAACTGTGAGAAATAAATTTGTTATGTAAGCCAGTCTATGATATTTTGCTATGGCAGCCTGAGCAAACTAACGCAGCAGGTGATTTAAGTAAGCAAAGATTATGTTATCTTCCTGATAGCGGTTTATAAGATAAATGTGGACCACATGCCAACTAGGATGGAGGGGTTCGGCTAGCCAGTACAGACCATTTTACAATCCAGTGGACACATTAAATTTGATTTTAGAATTCTCCCCTTTTCTAAAATAATGTTGACTTCTTCCTATTAATGTTGTTTAATTTTTGCTAGTTTTGATATATGTCATTAAGTTTCAGCTTGTATAATACAATCTTACCTTGTTTTAATATCACTGAGATAAGACATTGATTAGGGCTGAAAACACTTCAGTTGTTTTTGTTTCTTAAGTATTGTTGGTAGACCTATTCTCGTGTCTATATATTGATTAGGACAGCTTGTAATATATATTAATATATATTTCAATTTGGAAGTTGCCTTGTAATTCATAAAATGGATCTAAGCTTATGTGAGTCCTCAAAGCCACATTTTGTAGTCAAAATATAAGGTTATATACCCATATATACAAGGTAGGTAACTCAAGGATACCCAAGAAGAATGTTCCAAGACCCAGTCTGAGAAACACTGCATTATATTAACCAATGGAGTGATTTGGAAGAATTTAGAGGGGAACCATTTGTTATTCTGATATGCGATGATACCACAATGTGTTATGATCATGAAAGAGCAGTTTGTTGGAATAAAAACTAAATTTAAAGATCAAACATTTAAAGTCTGGAAAGACTAACTAGTTAAGATTTTTAAACCTTATTTCTGTGTATCAAATGATAATGCCCAGTGAACAGATGGAGGCAGGAAACTTTAGGTCTGTGCCCACATCTATGGAAAAGCAATATAAAGCAGGAGGCCTGGAGTCAAACTATCTTTTAAAGGATATTGGCATATTGGTAGCTTGAATCATATATTATGCTTCCAACTTGGTGACATTTTTACATTGACTGAATAAATTACTGAAAAATACCTTGTATTACTTTGATAATCAAATTATTATGGAATACATATTTAGACAACGTTTTATCATTTTAAAACTTCCTTTTTTTTTTAAATATTATCAAAATGCTAAAAAGCCTGCAAAATCCCACAATTCACTAAATATAGACAGGAGACAGAAATAAACTTCATGAATTTTAAGTTAAAAAAAATGTCAAAATATAAACCCTAAAGTAAATGTTCCCATAAGGCTAGTTTTGTCGGCATTGGAATCATTTGCTTTATTTATTCAAATGATGAATATAGAGTTGAAGGAAAGAACTCAGGCCAATTAATGTTTCCCATCCCAATATATGTAGAAAAAGCATGAGATCTGCAGCGTTTCCAAGTGGTGGTTAGCTATGCTGGTCTTTGGACCGTTCGCCCTTTTTCCACTCTTGCCTTTTTGTTTCCTAGGGATGGTAATTCCCGCAGGCTGTGTATCACAGGCCCTATTAATGCTGGATTCCACCTGGATTTAGTCAGTGGGTGACACTGGGGTGGGGGGAGACCAGAGAGCATGAGCATGGAAGGAGGAATTCTCTCTCTGCCTCATGCCCTTTGCTTCTAGCAGCCTCTGGATGTAGCTGTGTGCCCTCCATATTCTATTTCCCACATGACAAAACCTGGCGTGATTCCATATTCTTCCTGGAATCCTGACCCCCAGGCAGCCCCTAGCTAACTTGGCTCTTCTCTTTGCCCTTTCAGAAGGAAGTGGCATCAGCTTCCTCTTTGTCTAATCCCTGGGTTTTCTCACCAGTCCCTATATAGCTCCCCTGCACTTTCATCACTTACCTAGATTAAATTCTCACTATTTTTAATTCTTACAGAGACCTGTCCAACCTTAACTGATGCAGTAACTGTATTTCCTTTAAGATGCCAAGTTTGCTATGCTTGTTAGTTCCCCTGCAGAGACAAATATAAAAACATATAGTGGATACAAAAGGAAGAACAAAACACCAAATATTTCTGTAGGGCTAAAGAACTCACTCAGTTCAATAAATTGAATGCCTAGATTATATGTAGACAATATTTATTCTTCCTTAATACACTACAATTCACTGGAAAATGGAAGGTCCATCCTAAACTTAGTCTAAGGCAGGGCAAAACTTGAAGAACCTAATGGGCTTTATTACAATATTTATTATTTATAATATTTGTTACAACATTCTGTACTCCAAAACCACCTTATGTTGACTAGACAGTTTAGGCTACTACTGGTATAAAGTTTGAAGGTAAGAGAGATTTCTATAAAATTTTCCTTTTTGTAACCACCAGAGGCTGAAAATGAGGTTCAGTAAGTCACTTCCTAAATCTAACACTACCAAAACAAGCTAAGCCAAAGGAAAAGAAAACACAACAAAATAATGGGCTGATAACCAATATTTGACATAATGCAAGTGGAGTTTTGTAATATCTTAGTATCTTTACCCATACAAAAACGCCCTAGCGGGGACATTATGGAATCATCAAACTAAAAACTGACCAGTCTCTATAATCCGCTACTGTGAATGATTTGATAATGCCCAAGCATCAGTGTTACATCTGCTAACCTCCAGTAAAGTTACCCTCAGCATCTCCTTTGGTAATTTTAGCAAGAAAAGCCTCAGGCATGTTTCTCCTACTTTTTTACTGTTGTTAATTCCACCTGTTCACATTACCTACAATCCTTTTAATATAAATATATGTATTTTTCTCTAAGTAGTGTAAATTATTTTGCTAAACAAAAACCTAATTATTCCCATGATTAATACCATTTCCTGTCTTAGTTGCTAATAAACTGAAACATAAAGACATCAGCAGTAGAGCCACAGGAAATCCCATTCATGGCTGGTGGGAATGCAAAATGGTACAGCCACTTCTGAAGAACGTTTGGCAGTTTCTTACAAACCTAAATATCCTCTAACTGTACAGTCCAGTAATTGAGTTCCTTGGTAATTTCCCAAATGAGGTGAAAATTATGTCTACACAAAAACCTGCACATGGATATTTATAGCAGTTTACTCATAATTGCCAAAATTCATAAGCAACTGAGATATCTTTTACTAGTTGAATGGATAACTAAACTGTAGTACATACTGACAACAGAATATTACTCAGCACTAAAAAGTAATGAGTTATCAAGCCATGAAAAAAACTTGGAGTCAACTTAAATGACAAAAGCAAATCTTAAAAAAACTACATACTATATGATTCCAACTATATGACATTCTGGAAAAGGCAAAACTATGGAGACAGGAGAAAGATCAGTGGTTGCCAGGGGTTTGCAGGGAGGGATGGATGAACGGATGGAGGACAGAGGATTTTTAGGGCAGTGAAAATACTTGGCATGATACCATAATGATGGATTCATGTTCTGTTATACACTTGTCCAAACCCATAAAATATACAGCACAAAGAGTGAACCTGAATGTAAACTATGGACTTGGGGCAATAACGATAGGACAGTCAGCGTCTGTCCAGTGATTGTAACAAACCTACTACGACGGGACGTGACCTAAGCTGACTACCTTATTTGTTCACCTAAAAGCCACCAGTCGCTCTCACAACATTCACTGATGTCAAAACTGAGTCATGTCAGGAATCAAAACATCCTTACTTCTGATTTGTCCAACTTTATTTAGTAAGTAGCCCCTCACACCTATATATAATATTCATGGTTTTGATGATTCGCATGCAGCCCAGCCCAGAAGTCCTGTACCTGCAGTGATTTATAACAACTGAGGCCTGGATTTGAATGAGATAGGCAGAGGTGCTGGTTGTGATCAAACACAGCCTGCAATCCCGCGTCTACAGCTCAAAGCAGTTTTCCCCTCTGTTCTTCACCTGAACTCACTATGGTAGATGGTAGTCATCGTTATTTAGGACGGAATGTAGCCTTGGCTAAAATCATAATGGTATCTGACACATAGTAGGAGTTAGATCTTTTCTGGATTGATGACTCACATCTCCATCTGCCATTTTCCTTCTTGCACAACTTTCCTGTACTTCTCTTCTATTTTTCCCTTGCATGAATTTCAGTTCAGTGCATTACACAGAATAATTATCTGTTAGTGTTTCCTAACAAACCAGTGTCTTCTTTCAATAAATATAAATACCAAGTGTTCCTGGATTCTGGAAAGTTCAAAATAAATATCATAAACACAAAATAAATAAAATCAATGGAATTTTAGAGGATAATTTTTCATTTTAATTTGAAAGATATAAATTTATTTTTATTGAATATAGTTGATTTATAATAAAAATTAATTTATTATAGTTTAAGATACAAATGTATTTTCCTCCTTTGTTCACATGGCATTAATGTAAGCACTGAGTTAGCTTGTTTGTCACAAGAATGCCTTCCCCAGGTTGTGCATAACATAGAGCAAGCTGGCCATGTAAACCAAACAAGTTTTGCTTGTTTAGAAACTTTAGAAACAGGAAAAAAAGTAAACTGAGGCACTGCACATGGTATATAACAACATATCACATATATTATAGCTCATAGAATACATTAGTATGTTGAATACTCTTTCAATTTTGCATGGCTCCCCTTGTCCCCTGCCCCAGCTTCCCCCCACCCCCCAAACAAATGCTGCAGTGCCCCATGAGGGTCATGTCCTCTCTCTTCAGCAAACTGTGAAGCAAGGTCTTGGAGGTGTACTAGCTAACATGTCCTGATATATGTCCAAAGGTACCATCTTCCTTTAATTACGAAAATTTCATACACTGCATTTCTGGTGATTGCTCCAACTTCCTATAATAACATGAAGATAAAGTTTCAGTAATAAGCAGCATGGGAAGTGCCTTTTCTGATTTGATTAGAAAAAAGACTATGTAACTCCTCTAGCTTGAGTGTGTTTTATTTTGTTCTCCAGAATTTTTAATTAGTTACTTTACAAGGCTGAGGTTTTGAAAGAGACATTTTGGCTGCAGTTGCCCTTCAAATTAATACTGAGATTTTGGAGGATGGCACCTTCTAAATTGTTTGCATAATTGCAAACAGAGCCTTTAAGTCTGGTACAGTCAGAATCAGGTCTGTCATAGTTTATCTTTGATATGTCATGTTGATGAAATACAAGTTTTAAAATGATGAATTCTGGATGAATGCTTCAGCTTGAAAGAGTCGAGAAGTAGTCTAGTATAAACTTAAATGGGTAAAGAGTAATACAAAAATACAGGTTAAGTGGAAATTTTTTAAACAAAGTCAGTGTGAGGATGTTGAGGAAAAACCTAGTTAACAGACTGCTGGCTTGATGATGATTCTCACTGAGGAAGAAGACAATGAGGAGAAAGCAGATGAAGAGAGTTGGCAGAAATGTTGTTCCTGTCACGGACTGGCCTCTAATAGGGAAACAGGATCCAGATGCTCTTGAGGAGGGAGTTAAATCTCTGGCACAAACATGGTCAGTTATCTGAGAATGAACAAGCTACCCCCAATCACAGACATGTATGTCAGGAAACCAACTCAAGAAAGAAAACTGCACCTTACAGCACAAGAGTGGAGTGCAGAGTGCACCTGGGGGCTCTGGGGGTCTCTCTCGGGCAGCCAGACGCGCCAGTGACCTTCCTCATCCGTGCCGGGAGAGTGTCTCTGTCTTACAATCCCCTTCTACTCTTCTCATTTTATTTCTTCTCTGAATCTAAAAAAATTTGGTAATTTTAAAGACTATTTTAAGAATATGTACTCATTTTTAATTCATTCAACACATTTCATTGAGCACCTACTGTGTGCCCAGCACTGTTCTAGAAGATGGTTCATCAATGAACCACTCAGAATAAAAAATCCTGCTAACATAGAATAGTGCAGTTTGAGAGATATTAAGTACATAAACATGTCTTCCTTTATACACACACACACGTATACCCACTTAGACGTATACGTGGATATGTATAGCATGGATACTGCAGTGTGGTAAAGCAGACCAGGAGTGTTGGGTAGATTTGCTATTTAAAAGAAGCAAGTGTGCCTGGAGCCGTTGAGGAACCTCGAGGAGACCAGGATGACAAGAAAAGAGTGACTGAAGGAGAGAGGAACAGAAGATTGAGTCTTTGTAGGGTTGTGGAAGCCTCACGTTTGCTCGGAAGTCACTGCAGAGACTCAGCGGTGGAGAGACGTGCTCAGGGTGATGTGATGTTGAGGGGATGGCTCTGGCTGCTGTGTTGAGGATCCATGGAAGGAGAAACAGGGGCAGAAAGAAGCAGGGAGAGCAATTAGGAGGCAAGTTAAAAGGCATCCTGTATAGCTTTCCTTTTTGAAATTGGAGTTTGTAGAACCATTTTTACAGAACTGAGAATGCATACACTGATCTTGCTGAATGGACAAGAGAGAGAGGAAAAATCACAAAACCACACTGGGTTCATCTGAAGTGGTGTGGAATTTTAAAGGAAAAAAAAATATTCCAGAAACAAAGGCGAACTGCTCAGGCTGAAAAGTTCAAAGGTCACTCAAGTTTGTATTTCACATCTTCAGCCTTTCAAGTAGATCAAAGGTATTTGTCTTTGTGTGACTGATTCATGGGGCTGCCAGATGACCACATATGGCGGGGTGGCCTCTGTTTTATGAGCCAGCCCTACCTGCTGTTCTCCTTAGGGGTTCTGACTTCCTATTTACCCTGCTGTCTTGTCCTGGCTACTCAGTGCAACACGGGGAGAAAAGGAAAACTTTGATTTGGGATTTGCAGAGGATGCTGCAAATTTTGAGTGATCAAACTAAGATTAACAGTGTTCTTTCGCTTCATTCACCAGAGATTACACAAAATTTTCCGGAGGAAAATGGTTCCAAGAAAATCACTGTGGGGTCTCAAGAAACTCTGGATTTGAAATGCCTTGGTCTGATGCCCAGCCAAGCATCCCTGCTAGTCTCAGCCCATGTAAATCTCAATCTCACTTCCCAGCAGGGCAGCCTAGACTCATTACCTGTGTTTGAAATTTGGAAAGATTCAGAAAAAATACAGAAAGGACGCCAGAGAGAGTTCTTATAGGATTCCTGTGACAGCGTTTATACATAGTGTTTGAGTTGCAAAGCACTATTTACTCATGAAAGTAGTTCACAGACAGCTTTAGCACCCCAAACTTTTTTTAAATTGAAGTGTACTTAGTTACAGTGAGTCAATTTCTGATGTCCAGCATGATTCAGTCGTACATGTATATACATATATTCATTTTCATGTTCTTTTTCATCATACATTACTACAAGATATTGAATATAGTTCCCTGTGCTATATGGAACAAATTTGGTTTTTATCTATTTTATATATAGTAGTTAATATTTGCAAATCTCCCACTCCCAATTAATCCCTTCCTGCCCTCTTCCCCCCAGTAACCATAAGATTGTTTACTATGTCTGTGAGTCTGATTCTGTTTGGTAGATGAGTTCATTAGTGTCTCCTTTTTTTCTTCTTCTAGATTCCACATATGAGTGATATCACATGGTATTTTTCTTTCTCTTTCTGGCTTACTTCACTTCGAATGACGATCTCCAGGTCCATCTATGTTGATGCAAATGGCATTGTTTTATTATTTTTTTATAGCTGAATAGTATTCTTTTGTATAAGTATACTACAACTTCTTTATCCAGTCATCTGTTGATGGGCATTTAGGTTGTTTCCATGTCTTGGCTATTGTATATAGTGCTGCTATGAACATTGGAGTGCATGTATCTTTTTGAATTAGAGGTCCCTCTAGATATATGCCCAGGAGTGGGATTGGTGGATCATATGGTAAGTCTATTTTCAGTTTGTTGAGGAATCTCCATACTGTTTTCCATAATGGATGCACTAAACTACATTCTCACCAAGTGTAGGAGGGTTCCCTTTTCTCCACATCCTCTCCAGCATTTATCGTTTGTGGACTTTTTAATGATGGACATTCTGACTGGTGTGAGGTGATACCTCACTGTAGTTTTGATTTGCATTTCGCTGATAATTAGCAATATTGAACTTCTTTTTCATGTGCCTATTGGCCATTTGTTATGTCTTCATTGGAAAATTGCTTGTTTAGGTCTTCTGCCCATTTTTGGATTGGGTTGTTTGTTTTTATTTTGTTACTAAGTTGTATGAGCTGTTTATTAAACCTTTGTCAATCACAGCATTTGCAAGTATCTTCTCCCATTCCATAGGTTGTCTTTTTTGTTTTGCTTATGGTTTCCTTTGCTGTGAAAAAGCCTGTAAGTTTAATTAGGTCCCATTTATTTATTTTTGCTTTTATTTTTATTGCTTGGGTAGACTGCCCTGGGAGAACATTGCTAAGATTTATGTCAGAGTATTTTTTGCTTATGTTTTCTTCTAGACTTATAGTGTCTTGTCTTATATTTAAGTCTTTGAGCCATTTTGAGTTTATTTTTGTGTATGGTGTGAAGGAGTGTTCTACCTTCACTGATTTACATGCTGCTGTCCAGTATTCCCAACTGTCTTTTCTCCATTGTATATTCTTGCCTCCTTTGTCAAAGTTTAATTGATTGTAATACTGTGGGTTTACTTCTGGGCTCTCCATTCTGTTCCATTGAGCCATATGTCTGTCTTTATGCCAATTCCACACTGTTTTGATTACTGTAGCTCTGTAGTAGTGTCTGAAGTCTGGTAGGGTTATTCCTCCAGCTTTCTTTATCTTCAGTATTGCTTTGGCAATTCTGGGTCTTTCATGATCCCATATCGATTTTAGGATTATTTGGGAAAAAAAATTTTAGGATTATTTGTTCTAGTTCTATGAAAAATGTCCTGGGTAATTTGATAGGGATCACATTAAATTTATATATTGCTTTGCGTAGTATGGCCATTTTAACAATATCAATTCTTCCAATCAAAGAGCATGGGATATCTTTCCATTTCTTTAAATCATCTTTAATTTACTTAATCAGTGTTCTGTAGTTATGCACGTATGGTTTTTTCACCTCCTGGGTCAGATTTATTCCTAAGTCTTTTATTGTTTTGGATGTGATTTTAAAGGGGATTGTTTATTTTTCTGATATTTCCTTGCTAGTGTAAAGAAATACAACTAATTTCTGTATGTTAATCTTGTATCCTGCTACCTTGCTGAATTCTTTTATCAGCTCTAATAGTTTTTGTGTGGGTAGTTTAGGATTTTCTATATATAGTGTTATGTCATTCACATGTAGTGATAATTTTAACTCTTCTCTTCCAATTTGGATCCCTTTTATTTATTTTTGTTGCCTGATTGCTGTGGCAAGGACTTCCAATACTATGTTGAACAGAAGTGTGAGAGTGGGCATCCTTGTCTTGTTCCAGATTTTTGAGAGAAGGCTTTAAACTTTTCACTGTTGAGTATTATGCTGGCTATGGGTTTGTCATAAATAGCTTTTATTATGTTGAGATATGTTCCCTCTGTACCCACTTTGGTAGGAGTTTTTATCATACATGGGTGTTGAATTTTATCAAATGCTATTTCTGCATCTATTGAGCTGATCATGTGATTTTTGTCCTTTCTTTTGTTGATATGGTGTATCACATTGATTTGCATATGTTGAACCATCCTTGTGTTCCTGGGATAAATCCAACTTGATCATGGTAATCTTTTTTATGCGTTAGCTTTTTTATGTGGTATTGGTTGTAATTTCTCCATTTTCCTTTCTTGTTTTGTTTAATTTGTGTCCTCCCTGTTTTCTTCCTGGTTATCCTGGCCAGAAGTTTGTTGATTTTGTTTCCTCTTTCAAGAAACCAGCGCTTTGGTTGATATCTCCTATTGTTTTTTAATCTCTAGTTTATTTCCTCCCTGATCTTTATTATTATTTCCTTCTGCTGACTTTAGGATTTGTTTGCTCTCCTTTTAAAAAAAATTTTTAGGTGGTAGGTTAGGTTGTTTATTTGAGATTATTCTTATTTTTTGAGGAAGGCCTTTATCACTATGAACTTCCCTCTTAGGACTGACTACTTTTGCTGCATCCCATGGATTTTGTGCGGTTGTGTTTTCATTGTCATTTGTGTCAAAGTATTTTTTTAATTTATTCTTTGATTTTATTGTTGACCTACTGGTTTTTTTGTTTAGTCTCCATGCAATTTTTTTTTCTCATTTATTTTTCTGTGGTTGATTTCTAGTTTGATGCCATTGTGGTCAGAAAGGATGCTTGAAATAATTTCTATCCTCTTAAATTTGTTGAGGCTTCTTTTATGCCTGAGTATGCAGTCTAACCTAGGGTTCCATGACCACTTGAAAAGAATGTATATTCTGTTTTGTGAGGATGTAATGTCCTAAAAATATCAATCAATCCAACTGTTCTTTTGTGTAATTTATCATTTCCATTGCCTTATTTATTTTCTGTTTGGAAGGTCTGTCCAATTATGTTAATGAGGTGGTAAATTCTCCTAGTATTATTTTGTTCCCATCAATTTCTTTTATGTCTGTTAGTATTTGTTTTATATATTGGGTGCATATGTGTTAATGAGTATAAGATCCTCATTTTATATTGCTCATTTGATCATTAGTGTCCTTCTGTATCTTTCTTTATGGCCTTTGTTTTAAAGTCTGTTTTGTCTGTTATGAGTATTGCTTCTACCACTTTCTTGTCATTTCCATTTGCATGAAATACCTTTTTCAATCCTCTCACTGTCAGTCTGTGTGTGTCCTTCATCCTAAAGTGGGTCTTTGTAGTCAGCATGTTGTAGGCTCTTGTTTCACTGACTGTTTCATTAATGACTATTCATTTAGTCCACTGACATTTATGATAATTATGGATAGATGTGTGTTTACTGTCATTTTGAACTTAGTTTTCCAATTGATTTGATACTTCTTCTTTGTTCCTTTTTCTTTTTTTCTTTCTGTGGTTTGAGAATTTTCTTTTGTATTAGCTTATATTCATTGCTGGTTCATCTTAGAGGTGTGGGTCCACAAAGGCAGCAGCTGAGCAAATCTGCCCCCTCTGCTGAGGCTCAGTCCCACCTGTGAAGTTGCAAGGCCCCTGGATATGGGTTCAGGTTTCAGTACTGCCTCCTCTAGGGAGCTGCGCACCAGCAATTGTGATGGCTATGACTGAGCCTTGCGTCTCTTAAGAGAATGTGCTAACAACGGTGCCAGGAAAGCCTTCTGGGCTAGTGGAGACAGAGGCTATGGCCTGGCTGTGTTGAGCCCCTCCCCACAACGGGAACCAGCAGTGTTGCTTTTTTATGGGGATCCCAGGCTGTTCTGTTATGCACATACTCCTAGCCACAGCCCACCACACACTCCAGCCTCCTAAGGCTGCCTCTGCACAGTAGGCACCAGCCTTCTCCCTGGGCTCATCACTGAGATCCAGCAGCCAGTCCCTGCCCACCCCCACAGACTTGCTTCTCGGGCTGGGGATCGCAGGGACTCTCTGTGCTGGCTTCTCTCAGTTGTTTTCCAAGTGGTTGCTGTTTTCTCCAAGGCTTGAAGGCTCCCTTTCTGTCCCTGCTGACCTCCTAGCTGGAGAGGAGGCACTGAAGTATGGGAGCACTTTTCCTCCCTGTAGGACAGGTCTCATACTGATTTCCTTTTTTTTTTTTTTTTTCTCTTGTCGGTTTTTGTGAAGAACCTTGTATTTTGAAGTAAGAGATACTCTGCCAAAGTTAAGTAGGTTTTCTGTGCTAATGGATGGATCCATAGATGTAATTTTAAGTGTACTCATGGGAGGGAGGGAGCTGTGCATCCTTCTACTCCACCATCTTGGCACTTCCCCCCAAACAAATTTTATATACTAGAAGTAAATATTAGAAAAGTACCTATGATAGTCCTTTTGTACTTTATTTCGTCTGAAAATTACATCATTCAGTCTACAGATTTTTCATTTAGTGAAGTATGTTTTCCACACATATTTTAGTATTTAAAAAGTTATGGAATGATGGACTTAAAAATCCAAAAAATTAGTGAATGATTGGAGATCTTTCCCCCACAAGTCATAATTTTGTAAAATCTTTGACTTCTTATTGATGTTATATTTATTTACAATTTTTAATAAAACATTTAATATCAACACTTTTAACTACAATGTGTTCATGGCATCTTGAGACTCTAGCCTTCTATCTTAGCTTTTCACCTAAAGTCAGTCTAGCATGCTGAATACCTACTGCCTGAATAATGTAGCAAATAGCTGAAATGAGTAACTCTCTGGGCACTTTTTGCTTATTATGAAACTTCTTGTACTTTGTTTTAATTTCCTAAGCATTTACCAAACTGCTCTTTCTTTCCTTTCATGCTGCTACTTCAGAGGAAATTCCCCTCCCTAAGTCATTTAAGATCATAGAAATCACTAGACTCATTCCATCCAAATTCAGCAATCCCTAGTTATGGCCAGCCTACTTAATACCTGACATACGCCCAGTGACTCTCCACATGGCCTCACAACACTGGTTTTGAAAGAGTACATGGAGGTACCTGCAATATCAACTCAGTTCAGTGAAAACAGGGTGAAGAGCAGTGCTGAACACAGGTGCCATGTCTCAAGAATACCCTAATAGTAAGAATACTCTAATAGTTTCTTGGCTTCTTACCATTAGCAGTTCTCATGATAAATAGACACTGAGAAATAAAAGTCAAGGACCTAAAGAAAAAGCTTCAGAATACCAAGCAAATTAAATTTAAAAACATAAAGGTGATTAGAAGGAGTGATAGAAATAGAAGGCGAAGTAGAGCCAAGTTACTAAATTAGATGTAAAAGTATGCTAAGATATAACAGAAAGAAATGAACATTGTGTCCCAGAAAAATCTAGTACAGAATAGTCAACACTGAATAAAGTCTTGACAAACTTACCAGACTTCAAGGATAACAGTAACTCTTTGGACACCAAATAATTTTTTTAAAAGGTCCTAAAGCAGGGCTGGGATTTTAAGTTTTTAAAATATGGGTGATCTCAGACTTCTCCAAGGCAACATTTAAGGATAGAATATTGTTTAAAAAAAAAAAAGTCTATAAAATGTTACAAGAAAAACAAAATAGTGTGACCCAAAAGTCTTAAACTTAGGTCTTCTTTAGGTATAAAGGCAAGAGACATATCAAGATTCAGGAAATACAGTATTTGTAAATGTTTCATAACAAAAATTCTTGTTCACAAAATCTAAACAGTTAAGGGATAAAATAAGAGTTCAGAAAAAATAAATCCCTGGTAGAAAAGAACCAAGGCCAAATACCACCTATAATTACAAACACAAAATAAAATTGTATAAATTTTAAAATATAGAGGAACATGACAGGTTTGGTAATGACTGGGAGGTGCTAAATGTGGTGAGGATGCTGAGAGAATGTTAAATGCACTTTCTTATCTTCCTTAAGAAACAAAATTTTGGTGTAAAAATATGTATCAAAATCTATCCCCTAAAAACAGGAATAAGACTGATTTTCTAAGGCTCATGCTGCACAAAAATGAAAATGACCATTCAGTAGATCACAAACAAATCTCACTGAATTCCAGAAAGTTACTGTTGACTTTTAATGTCTACTAATATCTAGTTTTGTTGGATAATGATAAAAAGTCTAACAATAACAAAAACAAGATACACACAAACCCCCAAATTTTGATATTTCACAATTTTGTTAAATCACTACTGAGTCAAAGAGGAAAACTTAAAACTTAAAATTACAGAATACCTAGAAATTAGAAGCAATAAAAGCATGTCAGAATTATGAGATATAGTTAAATCAGTGCTTAGAGAAAAAATTTATAACTATAAGCACCCAAGAAAGAATCAAAATAAATTAAACCAAAGTAAGAAGTTAAGAATTGAACAACCAAATACAACTTAGAAAAGGAAATTTAAAAATTTAGTAAGATATAAGCAAATTAATGCATTAGAAGACAGTGAAAAGTAGGGCTAATAAATAAATTTAAGACCTTAAAGATGTTACTTAACCATTTTGATGTATATACAATTTACTTCATATGAAAAATGATGACAAATAAAATGTCTTCCAAAGTTCCACTCAGAACTACATTTCTCTGTCTTTGAATCCATATCATCTTGTTTAAAAAACACTTGATAGTTCCTTATTTCCAATAATATAACGTTCAATTTCACTGGCTTATGATGCAAAACCTTCCACCACATTGCCCATGTTCCAAATACCAAAATTAATTGCCTCTACTCAAACCAATCCTCCAACTCTCTCTAGCGTGCTTTTTTCCCCTTTTAAAAATTCACTTTTTTAGAAATTTAGTTTACATACAGTAAACTTCACCCTTTTTAGATCTGTATTTTGATGAGGTTTTAAACATAGTCAGTCATATAACCATCACCAAAGTGGAGCTCTAGAACATTTCCATCATTTCCAACATTTTCATCATCAGAAAGTTCCCTGTGTCCTCTGAGATGAAAACTCTCCCCCAGCTCCCAAGATCTTGGCTACCACTGATCTGATTTCTGTCCCTACAATTTTGTCTTCTCTGTTCTTCCAAAGATGATTACATAAAATTTCCCAGAAGAAAATGGTTCCAAGAAAATGACTGTAGGGTAGGAAAATCTGGATTTGAAATGCCTTGGTCATATAAATTGAATTGTACATTTGTGGCTTCTTTTTTTTTTTTTTTTTTTTTTTTGGGTCTGGTTTCTTTTACCTAGCATTAATACTTTTGAAATTCATCCATATTGTTACACATTTCAGTAGTTCATTCCTTTTTAATAGCAGTTATTAGGCATCCAGATATTTACAGTTAGGAGGTATTAAAAACAAAGCTGCTAAAACATTTGTATATTATGTATATGTTTTGTAGACATGTTTTTATTTCTTTTGTGTAAACGTCTAGGATTGGGACTGCTGAGTCATATAGAAAATGTGCGTTTAAATTTATAGGACACAGTTAAATGTTTCCTAAGGTGTCTGCACTTTTTGCATACTCGACAGTAATGTATGAGTTCTAATAGCTTCACATTCACACCAGCAAGTGGACTTGTCTTTTTTTCCTCTCCACTCTAGTAGGTGTGTAGTGATGTTTCACTGCGGTTTTCAATTTGCATTTCCCTAATGATTGACGATGTTAAGCATGTTTGTATATACTTATTTGCCATTAATATCTTTTTCTACAGTGAAATATCATTTCAAACTTCTGCCCATTTTATTTTACCAAGCTCCTTATTATTGAGTTGTCAGAGTTCTTTGTATATTCTGACAGAAATCCTTGATCAGATATGACTTAGCCAATATTTTCTCATAGTCTATTGCTTTATAATTGTTACAAATTTATAACATGATTTATAATCATGTTTATGATTTATGCATCTCATTTAATAAATATTTGCTTGAACTTTGCTTCAGTTTTTACAGTTAGGTCAATGATCCTTTTTTAGTTTTTGTATATTAGTGAGGTATGGGTTAAGGTTCATTTTTTTTGCATTTGGATGTTTCATTTTTATAGCCAAACTTAATGAAAAAGCCATCCTTTCTATATATTTAATTACCTTGGTAACTTTATGAAAAGTTACTTCACTATATATGTGAAGCTTTCTTCCTGGACTGTTTATTTCATTGATCTAAATATTTATCTTATAAAACTGTCACACTTTCTTGCTTTCTATGAAGCCTTGAAATCAGATAACATGAGTCATCCAAAATTTTTCTTTTGCTAGACCTTTTGTGTCCTCATATACATCTAGAAAAAGTTTGTCAATTTCTACTAAAAAGACTAACAGACTGGGATCACACTGAATCTATAGGTCAAATAGGAGAGCCTGGCATCTTGACATTCACCTTCCAGTCATTTATGATGTATCATCCAATTATTTAGGTCTTCTTTAGTTTCCCTCATCAATGATTTATAGGTTTCCACACCTATTTTAGGATATTTGTCCACATGTATTTCATATTTTCATCCTATTGTGTCCTATTTAATGTCATGTTAAATGTAATTTAATACTAATTTCCAGTTGTTCATTTCTGCTATATAGAAATACACTTGAATTTTGAATACTAATCTTAATGTCCTGCAATGTTTCTAAACATTCTTATTAATTCTAACAGTTATATGCGGATTTGGGGAGGTTGCAGATAATTGTATCATCTGTGAATAGAGAGTTTTACTTACTCCTTTCCAATACTGATCCTATTCATTTCTTTCTCTTATGTAACTTCTGGTTAAGACTCCAGTGCAATGTTAAGTAGACATTGAGTAGGTGTTGAAAGTAGACATCCTTGACTTGTTCTCAGTTCTACGGTGAAAACAAAGTCCTTCACCATTAAGTATGACGTTAGCTGTTGGTTTTTCTGAGAGGCCTTTTATTGATTAAGGAAGTTCTTTTCTATTCCTAGTTGGCAGGAATAGATGATAGATCCTGTTAAATGCTTTGATTGCATGTATCAGGGTTCTCCAGAGACTGATTTGATGAATCTGTGTATCCATCCATTAGATGGAGACTGATCTCTGTCTCTCTCCCTCCCCCTCCCTCTATCTGTATCTGTCTTTCTGTCTGAGAGTGATTTATTTTAAGGAACTAGCTCATGTGTTTGTGAAAATGGGCAAGTCCAAAATCTGCAGGGTAGACCAGCGGTGGGAGACCCAGGGACGAGCTGGTGCTGCAGCTCACCTCCGAGGCGGCCTGCTGGTGGCATTCCCTCTTCTTAGGGGGGGCAATGCCTTTAACTGACTGGATGAGGCCTACCCACATTATGGAATGCAGTCTGCTTCAGTCTGCTTTATTCAGAGTCTGCTGATTTAAATATTATTCTCATCTAAAAAATACCTTCACAGAAATGAACAGTTTTTTACCAAGTATCTGGATACTATGGCCTAGCTAAGGTGCCACATAAAATTAATCATCACACTGCCTGTACTGGGAGGACTGCATGTGGTCTTTTTTTTTCTTTTCTATTTATTCCCTGTATGATGTATTACATTGACTGATATTTCAAACATTGAGCCATCATGGCATTCCTGGTATAAACTATCCTTGGTCATAATGTAGTATCCTTTCTGTACATTGCTAGATTTGATTTGCTAATATTTTTAAAGAGTTTGTATCTATTTTCATACTAGTTTCCTATTGCTGCTGTATCAACTTAGTGGCTTAAAACAATATAAAACTATTATCTTACCATCTGGAGATCAGAAGTCCAAACTAGGTCTTACCAGGCTAAAATCAAAGGGTCAGCAGGCCTGCATTCCCTCTGGAAGGATGAGGGTAAGTCTGTTGCCTTTTCCAGCTTCTGTTCATCCATGTTTTCCATCCAGTTAAAAAACTGAGTAAGTTACCATCTTGATTCTAGTTCTTGTTACTTTCTGATCATTCTAACATATAGGTCATCTCCAATTATCATTCTGTTAACTGCTTTATCACTTGAAAATAGGTTATTTTTCCTTCCTATTTTTTGTATCTTATGTTTTCTTTTTTCATTGAAACAGGGAAATTGTATGCAGAATCAAAAAAAAAAAAAAAAGATACTGAGGTAAATAATTTTTAAACCTAGAAATCGGCATGCTTCTTTTTTCCACCAGGCTATTGATATGAAGGGGTCAGTCCAGTTAGTAGTTAAGTGAGCTAGGTAAGCAAGGCATAGGTTTCTGTGCTGCTGCCATTACTGTCAGTACGCCACAAGTACACTGCTTCCAATTCCTTTAGTAGTTGCCTCTTATTATAGTACTTCAGGTGGGGTATGGTGTGCTGCAGTGTTTCGCTCCACCTTCATTTTTGGAAGTTTTTGCACTTGCAACAGAAGAGTCTTTTTCCATGCTCTTGTCCAAGGGTTGGCAAATTTTTTCTGTAAAGACAGTTAATAATGTGGCTTTTGAGGCTCCATATGATCTCTGTCTTACATTCTTTCATTTTATTTTATAATCCTTTAAAACTGGGAAAACTATTCTTAGCTCACAGGGCTTGCAAAAACAGTCTGCTAGCTGGGATTGGCACAGAGGCCTTAGTTTGCGAACCTCTCCTCTCACTCCTTCCCCATGGGTAGACCTGTTAATTGCTAGTTAGTCAGTGCTAGACTCACCATAGCAGCTGGGCAGGCTCTGTTTTGTTCTAGTTTTAATGTTAGCTATTAGTCCTTGAGCTACAAGACCTGGGGTCTTTGAGCTGGGCCCTTGGGGTGGGGCTTTCTCTGTGTTCTTGCCTCTTGATTCTTAAGGCAACCAAAGTCTACCTTGTATCTCTGGAGGTTTGAGGACAGAAGAGAGTTTAACTCCTTCCCTTTGCACCAGAAGAAATCTGCTTTGTATTATTACAGTCTTTGCCCAAGAGGTTCTCTTGTCTCTCCTCCAAAAGCAGAAGGGCTTTACTGGAAACAGTAGATTTTGTTTGCTGTCTGGTCCAAGAAGTGGCCCTCCCTAAGACACAGAGATACTTCATTTCTATCCCTTCTGCCATAATGGCCCTGAGGACAGCAGGGTTTTCTACCCCTTTCTCAGAAGCCTTTTACTTCTTCTGAGATGCTGATCCTGGGAAGATACCTCAACCTCGTGACAGGCGGTCACTTTCTGTATGTGGGAGTCAGTGAGCAGGTTCTGACCCATCTCCAGCTCTGTCTAGTATTTTTCAAGAGCACTCAGGGGTCTTGAAGGGGAGCTTCGGGAGCTCTCAGGTACTCTAAACTGATACACTAGCCCACACCTGGCCTTTAAAAGTTCATTAATATCTTAGCTGATTTCTTCTCACCACCTCTCTGGAGCCACCTCTTCCCTCTTTGTTCTTCCAAAGCTGACATAGTTCATGTTTCCTCTCCGTCTCAGAAGAACTTGTCCCTCTTTGGAACTCAGTTCCTTTCACTGTGTTGTAACCTCGGGTCTCTGCTGGGTTCAAAAAAAGTTACTATTTCTTAGATTATCTGGCTCTCTGTCATTGTTAGGGAAGGAGTGACTAACTCTATAGCTTTCTATGTCTTAAACAGAAGCAATCATAAAGCTTCCCTCGTGTGGGAGGAATGACTCTATTTAAGAACTCAAAGAATTTAAGCTGTGTTCCTTGACAACATTCTATTTTATATTTTAAAAATTGTTTCGCTGTATATAGATCTTATGCACGCGTGGAATATGAGCTTTTGAACGTCCATCATCCCACATATCCCCAGAGGATAAGAATTAACTAAATTTTAGCAGGAAAAAGATATCAATTCTGTTGGTTTTATGACTAAGCAGTTCTTGTGGGGTAACGAAGATGACCTGGTAAATTTGTTTAATGGAGGTGCAAATGTTTTTTAGAATGCTGATTAGAATAAGGTTGTTGTTGAATAATCCAGTATTTTACTTAATAGTAATTATTTATTATTATTACTCATTCCCTTTACAAACATTTTTTATTTTGTTATATGCATTGCTAAATCTAAATACTCTTAAGAGTTGAAAAACTACAGTCCAAGGGCCAAATCTGATACACAACTTAATTTTTTTACAACTCACAAGCTAAAAATTATTTTTACATTTTTAAATGGTTGTAAAAAAAAATGGGAGTTTTGAGACAGAGACCACACATGGCCTGCAAACCCTAAAATGTTTCCCATAGCCTTTTACAGAAAATGTGTGCTGTCCTTTGTGTCTAGAGGATACAGAATTGGGTATTGTATTGTCCCTGTCCTCAAGGCTCTCATTCTGGTCAAATCAGCCACACACATAAATAAGTTAAATGTGAATTAGCAAATAATGTGCTATGTGAAAAATACCAAATGTCATTCTATAAAGAAACAGAGGAGGGAATAACTAATTCCAGGCAGAAGCATCCAGGAAGCCTCTTTGGTGGAGACGGCATTTTAATAGGACAGTAAAATATAAGAAGAATTAATATATGCAGGAAATAAGCAATGGATACACAGGGTAACTGACTTTACAATGTATGGACTGGAAGATCATGTGATCCATTTATTTTTCCATTCTGAGTCATTAGCCTGGCCCCAATAACATTCATTTTCAAATGAGATTTATTTTAAAGTTTTTATACTTTGACTTGTTTAAAAAAATAAAAATAAAACACCTTTCAGAAATCTATATTTCTTCTCATGAAACCTATAAAAATAGCTTGTTTAACCTTTAGCTATTCTCTGTAAATAGTACTTTTTTAAGTTTAACATTTTTTATTGAGTTAGTCATTTTACAATGTTGTGTCAAATTCCAGTGTAGAGCACAAATTTTCAGTTATACATGAACATACATACATTCATTGTCACATTCTCTTCCGCTGTGAGCCATCACAAGATCCTGTATATATATTTCCCTGTGCTACATAGTACAATCTTGTTTATCTATGGGAAGGGACTGATTGGAATTTCAAATCGTAAATATTACTGTTGCCACGGGACTGAATGGTCTCTTAAACTGGGGCCTACGTGTTCCCTGGTGTTGCCCTCCCAGGGGCACAACCCATAGAAGCAGCATGATGTATGTACCTAGAACATTAATTTTACCACAGAGTTAGGACAGACTCTTTTCAGCTTTATTGTTGTGTTGTTAATGTCTTTGAGGTGTTTGTCACATACATACACAAAAATCAGCAGAATGCATATTCCATGTCAGGTAATTGGTTGCTTTTTTTAAATGAAAGCCCAAAGAACAGACTGTTTTAGTATGCTGGGACTAAATAAGAAATCTAGTATTTTTGTGATAATTAGAAACCCAGCATGCAGTTTACATCACTAGTTGGGAATGCTGCTGGGACAAGACCAGACTTTCCCAGTGTCACTGGCCCACGAGACTGATTCTTGTCTGTCCAAAGAAGTTGCAACATGGAAATTTGAAAAGAATTCTCATTGGCAGCTCACCCAGGCGTTCCCTTTGTTTTATAGACTAGTGTAATAGCCAGAAGCCACTGTTCTGCTTTTTGGCTTTTGATCACACCCACTCACACAGTCATTGGCTCTTCTGCCACAACTACTTTCAATAAAATGCTTTATGTAATGAGGACAGATTTCATGAGTTTAAAGGCTCCTCCCATGTACTTCCTTTTTATATTTGCCTGTTTCCTTGGTTGTTAAAGATTTTACTCTCTGTTTTCAGGAGGCTTATGAATTACCCAATCTGCTTTAAAAAAAAAAAAGAGGTGCTGAAGATGTATCTACAGAGGCAGACTGATGACTCAGCCAAGTTTCAGAGGAGGTAAGCTGCCCTCTGCTGGATGACCGTTAAGGACATGCAGGCTGCTATGAAGGAACCGTGCACAGCCCACAGGGTTGAAACCAGTGACTTCCCTAAAGGGCCATGGAGCAGTGGACCATATTGGATGGCTTCCTGGAACTGAATATTGGTGAGTTTCCTATTGCTGACCCTGAATCTCTCCACATGGCTCTCCATGCACTAAACTTTTCCTGCCTTTAACTTCTCATTTGCCTTCAGTCCATTCACCACCAGACTACGCAGCCTTCTGAGGTAAGGAGAATCCTTAGATCTTTCTTTTCCTAACTCTACTGATGCAAATCTAACACATGCTTCCCTCAGGTCTCCCTTTTTGATTCTAAAAATCCTGATCTGGATGTCAAAAAAAACAACACTGGGAGGTCTTTTAAATGCCAGTTTGTGTGTGTGTGTGTATATACATACGTACATACATATATATATTTATTGAAGTAGAGTAAGTCAGTTTACAGTGTGTCAATTTCTGGTGTACAGCATAATGCTTCATACATGAACATGCGTATATTCATCTTCATATTTTTTCATCGTAAGTTACTATGAGATATTGAATATAGCTCCCTGTGCTATATAGTATAAACTTGTTTTTTATCTGTTTTATGTATATTAGTGTCTGCAAATCTCAAACTCTCAATTTATCCCTCCCTACCCTCTTCCCCCCTGGTAAGCATAAGTTTATTTTCTATGTCTGAGTCTGTTTCTGTTTTATAAGTAAGTTCATCTTTTTTTCTTAGATACAACATATAAATGATATTATATGGTATTTCTCTTTCTCTTTCTGGCTTACTTCACTTGGAATGACAATCCATGTTGCTGCAAATGCCATTATTTTATTCTTTTTTATGGTTGAGTAGTATTTGATTGTATACAGATACCACAGCTTCTTTATCCAGCCATCTGTTGATGGACATTTAGGTTGTTTCCATGTCTTGACTACTGTATATAGTGCTGCTATCAACACTGGAGTGCATGTATCTTCTTGAATTAAGGTTCCCTCTGGATATATGCCCAGGATTGGGATTGCTGGATCATATGGTAAGTCTATTTTTAGTCTTTTGAGGAATCTCCATACTGTATTCCATAATGGCTGCACCAAACTACATTCCCACCAACAGTACAGGAGGGTTTCCTTTTCTCCACACCCTCTCCAGCATTTATCGTTTGTGGCCATTTGAATGATGGGCACTCTGCCTGGTGTGAGGTGATACCTTATTGTAGTTTTGATTTGCATGTCTGATAATTAGTGATATTGTGCATTTTTTCATGTGCCTATTGGCCATTTCTAAGTTTTCGTTGGAAAATTGCTTAAGTCTTCTGCCCATTTTTGGATTGGGTTGTTTTTTTTTTTATTATAAAGTTGTATGAGCTGTTTATATATTCTGGAATTAAGGCCTTGTCAGTCTCATCTTTTGCAAATGGGTTGTCTTTTTGTTTTGCTTATGGTTTCCTTTGCTGTGAAAAAGTTTGTATGTTTAATTAGGTCCCATTTCTTTATTTTTGCATTTTTGTTGCCTGGGTAGACTGCCCTAGGAGAACATTGCTAAGATTTATGTCAGAGAATGTTTTGCCCATGTTTTCTTCTAGGTTTATAGTGTCTTGTCTTATGTTTAAATCTTTAAGCCATTTTGAGTTTATTTTTGCGTATGGTGTGAGGGCATATTCTAACTTCACTGATTTACATGCAGCCGTCCAGGTTTCCCAACACCACTTGCCACCACTTGCTGAAGAGACTTGTCTTTACTCTCTTGTATGTTCTTGCCTCTGTTGTCAGATTAATTGACCAAAGTTTGTAGGCTTACTTTTGGGCTCTCTGTTCTGTTCCATTGATCCATATGTCTGTTTTTGTACGAATAGTATGCTGTTTTGATTATTGTGGCTCTGTAGTATTGCCTCAAGTCTGGGAGGGTTATTCCTCCAACTTCATTCTTTTTCTTCAGTATTTCTTTTGTGATTCCATATAAATTTTAGGATTATTTGTTCTAGTTCTGTGAAAAATGTTCTGGGTAATTTTATAGGGATTCCATTAAATCTGTAGATTGCTTTGTGTAGTATGGCCATTTTAACAATATTATTTCCTTAGTTGATGGTTTGTAGTTCTCCACATATTAGTCTTCATATAAGTCTTTTACTTCCTTGGTCAAATTAATACCCTAAGTATTTTATTTTTTTGGATGCAGTTTTAAAGGGGATTGTTTCTTTACTTAAAAGGGATCCAAACTGGAGAAGAGGTAAAATTGTCATTCAAGATTAACATACAGAAATCAGTAGCATTTCTTTATACTAAAAAAAAAAATAAAATGCCACTACTAAAAGAAAAAAAAACTTGCTTCTCTTGGAGGCAACATGGAATGCCTCTAGCTAACTAGGAAAGTCACAAACAAGCATTTGGGAAATAAAAAGCACAATGTTAATTATTTCAATCTATGATCTAGACAGACATGAATACAATTACATTTAGCTATGATTTCCACCATAGTAAGTACCACAATATCATAAAATAACCAAAAATGTTAGTTGTTATTATTATAGTGTCATTCTTGGTTTGTCTTTTAAAGGTAGTAATTCTTAATTATATTTTGAGATGAATGTATAAATTATTGCCTTAAAAAGAAAGTTTTAATTAAAAGCCTTAAAACTTTCCAGTTTATACAACATTATTTTAAAAAATGAAAAATCAAGGTATTGAGAATTCTTTCAAATGGGACATTTTCCCAGAGAGTCACAGTATGTATGACATTTAATAAAATTATAACACTACCCTGTAAGTGGTAAGTATTAGCAAAATAAAATATATTTTCACATTTATTTTGAGGTTTTTTACTATAGAGGAATAACAAACCTAAAACCTGGAAAACTTTTTACTAGAAAACTTTGACACAAAATGGTCTATATCACTTCCACAGCATAATTTAAAACCCAGTTAACACAATTTTAACACAATTTGGAGAATATTTTCCAAATTAAAACAAAAGAAGACTTTGCTGGGAGCAATTCAGCAAAAATAGGCAAATAAATATCTTTCAAAGTTAACTTCAAGGTCATTTTCAAAAATACTTTAAAAGATGAAGCTCATGTAACTGGAGAATATTTGATAGAGCCCGTTCTGTAGGCATGGCTAAGTCTATTTTGGATCAAAAAGAGGCAGCCAAGCTGAAAAAAGGTGCCTGTATCGAACTTAGGGAGTTGTAACCTGCATCAAGGGCGTCACTTACTGTGAATGACCCAGCAGCTACTGCAGCATTTACCAAGAATACTCACCTCAAACAATATGCCTCCTGATTTCCTCTGTGAGCTCAATGGGGTGGTAAAAATGGAAACTTTCAGTTAAAAAAAAAGGGGGGGGGGGAGAGGCAGTGATTTGAATATCATTTTGAAGAGAAAAAAAACAATAGAAGTGACTTTGAAAACTTACCACACAGACGAGCTCCAGCTTAATCTGGAAAACCGCAACTCACATGCTTAAGCAGGAGGACCATTATTTTCTGACCCTGGCTCCAGTGATTATTTTCCTCACAGAAAGGAAAATGAACACATTCAGTGAAAGGTCAACCTTTTGGATAAGATGAATTAATTCTTTTTTGTTCTCAGTGATAAAGGATGTTTTAACAAAATTGGCTTATCTAGAAGATACTTTTTCAAGGCTAAATAATTCAATCAATGATTGCAAGAAGACATTCTCAAGGTTGTTACTGCATATGACAAGATCAGTACAATTAAAATGAATGTTGAGAGCTGATCTAGGAGAATTGCTGTGTGGATGATGAGGCATTTGAGCACTTTAGTTCAATTAAAAGTAATGATGTTTACCATGTCTTTGTTAAAGATAAGAATAACATCATCATTCAGCTTTCTTCACTAAAGCGTCCTTTGATGAGTATATGCTAGAGATGGTAAAAGAGAACTCCCAGTGGAGCAGAGAAATTTCAGCCCTGTCGTATGGCTCCAATGTACCCACAACTCATGAAATTTCCAGCAATGGTTTGAATATACACTGTCTTGAACTGACTCTTTGGAAACATTAGGGACATTTTTATTGTAGCACCAGAAGATATTTCTGGCTCATGGAACCTCCCTCATTTCAGTCCATTTCATTTTTAAAATTCATAAAGTCAATCGCAACGGTATCTCATCTAACAACCAGGGAATATAGAAAACAGTATCTCTAAGTGTAACCAATGGCATGTAAACATAAAGTAAGCACAAGTATATTATTGAGCAGAATGCAAAATTCAAAAGAATCATTAAGATAAATATAAGAGCTATTAACTTGGTTGAGTCATCAAAAACACCCAGGACATATTTCCCTCCTGTTTTACACCTGCTTTGCCAAAAGCCTTGAGAAGTTTGGCATTATTTAACCATATGCAAATGTGTTTTCCACTAAGGCCTCCACCAGTGACCAGTGAGTGCTCTCTTAGTCAGTCTCCCCCATGAACAGTGTTTTTGAAATGAAATGTTGATGCTTAGAAAAATCAATGTTAGTTTTAAATGAATATTTAAAGTCAGAAGTTAATTAAAGACCATTGTGTATGTAGCCCAGTTTTGCTTAAAGCAAAAAGCATGGTTTGGTGATTCCTTTTGGCCAAGTTACTTAATCTGTCTGTGATCTATTTTTTCCTATCTATCTCAGATGAGAATAATGTAATCACTTCATAGGGTTGATTTTTTGAGATTGTGATTGCAGATGGAGTAAATTCATCCCAGAGTTGCAAGTGCTCCATACTGAGGTAGCTTGAAGAATTTGACATTAACAGGGAAGGCTGAGATTACTGAAATAGAAATGGACTTCAAGGGGACCATCAAACCATAAACATCCTGAGACAGTAGAGAGAACTAAAACGTAAAGCCTGTAATAAACGTGACATCAGTAATCATCAGGAACAGGTACCTACAGAGACGAGTCTGTGGAAAATTGAAAAGCTACTCAAAGACAGTCAAATCTTAACATCTGGGGGAATGTTAGTGAAGGGTAAATAGGAGTTGTTTGTATACTTATTGAAAATAAAAAAATCAGCCAGTGGCTGGCTTTTTACATCTTTTTTTTTTGCCACGTGACATGTGGCAGTCCATTTGAGGCCCTGCCTTGGGGTAACTTGAGAAAATCCCAAAGAAGAGTAAAACAGATGATCAGGGTTTAATATCATATATTACCAAGTTAATATACGTCCTATGAGGACCAGTGAAATATATCAGCATTGTTAAGTCTAGAGAAAAGGGGAACAGTTGTTATCTTCAAGCGTTGTCAGTGGCTGTATTACAGATTTACCAACCAGGTGATTTCTGTGTTCACAGAAAGCTCAAAAGCTGTAATGTATTTAAATAAATTTAGAGTTTTTGTCATTTAAAAAAAAACAAAAAACACGATCAAGCTTTCGAATACACTGCGGAACCTTTGTCTCTGATACCCAAGACAACAGTTCACCATCTTCCTGAGATGGTATGTTTGGTATTTTATTATGGCACCCCTGGCAAACCTAAAAAACACCAAAGACTGGGTGGGTGGCTTAAACAACAGAAATGTATTTCCTCACAGTTCTGGAAGCTAGACGTCGAAGACCAAGCTGTTGTTAGGTTTGGTTTCTTCTGAGGCCTCCCTCCTTGACTTGCAAGTGGCTGCCTTCTTGCCGTGTCCTCACGTGGCCTTTTCTCTGTGCACAGCTCCCTGGAAGCTTTTTGTGTGTCCAAATTTCCTCGTCTTAACAAAGACACCAGTCAGTTGGTTAGGGCCTGTCCTTTCCATCAGATCTGAGAGCATTCCTACAAGCAACAGCAAAGCAAAGTCCTTTTTGTACGTAAGTCATCCAGTGTTGGTTTCTGTTACCTACAAGAAGAAAAACATCCTGATAATACCAACCATATTAATAAGATTTCCAGACAGTTTGCATCTCTATATGACTCTCCTGCTGCCTTTTCAGTAAATCAACCCCCATTATGCCAACAGAGAATAGAGATGTCTTTGCAAAGCTAAAGAGCTTTCCAGACTGAGGCATTAGGATGAATGGAGATTTAACTACAAATGGCTACTTCTTTCTGCAAC
Organism: Camelus ferus; assembly: GCF_009834535.1. Taxonomy (NCBI): domain Eukaryota; kingdom Metazoa; phylum Chordata; class Mammalia; order Artiodactyla; family Camelidae; genus Camelus; species Camelus ferus. The sequence continues at coordinate 1,584,960 of NW_022588424.1, read as the reverse complement.
TGAAAATCAGCAAAACATTGAGAACTACAGTCCTCAGATGTGATTACATACCGAACTAGTTTATTCATATTTGCACTTGTATATGCATTGAATCTATTTGGAGCCCGTTGGTCCTTCATAAGCACATCCTGGGTCAGCTGTTGTCAAAACGTGGTCCCGGGAAACTCTTAAAAAAGCAGATTCTCTGTCCCCTCTCCCAGGACTACTCTATCAGCAGCTCTGGGGGTAGGACCCAGTCTGTGTTTTTTGGTTTCGTTTTAACAATCTGTGTGTTAGTAAACCCTCCAGGTGATTCTGTGGCTCACTGAAGTTAAAGTGCCTTGGGGCGAAGGAAAGGCTCAAGCTGGAAAGAATCCTAAAATGTTGGGTGATTATATTACGTAACATATACCAATAGTTTTATTTTAAATGTTCACAAGAAAAGCCACTGTAAGCCATCTCACTCCAGAGGTCTCTGTGCTTGTTGATACGTGATCAATATGTAATTCAATCATTTAGCAAATACTGCTGATTTATACTTTTCTACACACTCGAAGAGGCATCTTATGAATAAAGAGAATATACAATTTGAAAATGATAAATACCCTAGATAACTGAACATTTTTTTCTTTAGCTTCATATCAGCAAAAATAATAAGTGAGTTAAGTGGTTACATACACCTCTTTATCTCATGTAAAAACTATTAGTTTTAAAAGTAGCTTTAAAAATGTTAGGAATATAATGAAATGTTCAAGTGTCCTGACTGGAGGACTGTGCACCCATCAGATGCTGGATTAGATGAGCATCTCCCAAGAATTTCTCCAAAAAGTGGAAAAGCAAAGTGTATAATCCCTGGAACCAATGAACGTGTTACCATACGCAGAAAAGGGATTTTGCCAATGTGATTATGTTAAGGACACTGAGATAGGGAGATTCTCCTAGATGGGCCCTGCATACTCACCAGGTCCTTAAAAGTGGAAGAAGGACTCAGAAGAGAGTCAGAGGGAAATGTGACTGTGGAGGAAAGTTTGCCTTGATGTGGTGTGAGGAGGACTCAACTTGCTGTTGCTCATTTGAAGATGGAGAAAGGGGCCTATGCCAAGGAAAGTGGGTGGCCTCTAAAACCTGGAAAAGGCAAGGAAACAGTATTCCTGAGAGCCTCCAGGAAAAGTGCATCCTTATTGGCTCCTTGATTTTATCTAATAAGAACCATTTTTGGATTTCTGGCCTTTAGAACTGTATGATAATAACTTTGCATCATTTTAAGTCACTGGGTTTGTAGTGACTCATTACAGCAGCAGTAGAAAACTAGGACACATACCAGAGTATATCAGAATTATTAGTATTCTGTTTACATGTTGGGAGTAGGTAAAATCTTCTACAGTTGAAAGTGACTTACAGAACCAGCAGTTTGTTCCAAGAGAAAAAAAGATGAACTCTAGTAGCTTTAATTTTTTAAAAAATTTTCAGAGAATTAGGAGACCATGCAAGCCAAGTTTTGAAACTAACTTAAATTTAGGAAGTTATGAATTTTTAACAGCATGCAAATATTTTGAAATTTCACATCAGTTGTTGCTTAAAAATGGGACTAACTGCTCTGAAGACAGTCGTGTTACCAAATCTTCACATATAATTTTACAAACTTACATTTTCCAGTTTTTAAATAAACCAAAGCTGATCATTGACATTCTTGGACAATAAACCATACTCTATGTGTGTGTGAAGATGCAGCCTAGAAAGTTCATTTTGCACCTGCCCTTTTAAATTGTGTTGACTTCAGATGCAGTTTTGAAGATACTTTGTGAAAATGAAAATTACAGCAAGGACTGTTCTGTCTGGTTCCTTTGTTGGTTTGTGTATATATGTGTTTACTTACTGGACCTATCAACATTGTGACAGAATAAGTCTTTTCCCCAAAAGTGCTGCACCCTTATGACGGAGAAGAGATGTAAAGAATTTCTAGGAATTATCATTTGTGGACTTTTGAATGATGGCCATTCTGACTAGTGTGAGTTGATACCTCACTGTAGTTTGATTTGCATGTCTCGGATAATTAGTGATACTCAGCATTTTTTCATGTGCCTATTTAGCCATTGTATGTCTTCGTTGGAGAATTGCTTGTTTAGATCTGCCCATTTGGGGATTGGGGTTTTTTTTTTTTTTAATTATTAAGTTGTAACAGCTGTTTATATATTCTGGAAATTAAGGGCTTGTCAGTCTCATCTTTTGCAAAAATTTTCTCCCATTCCATAGGTGTCTTTTTGTTTTGCCTATGGTTTCCTTTGCTGTACAAAAGCTTTTAAGTTTAATTAGGTCCTATTTATTTTTGCTTTTATTTCTATTGCTTGGGTAGATTGCCCTAGGAGAACATTGCTAAGATTTATTTTGGATAATGTTTTGCTTATGTTTTCTTCTAAGAGGTTTATAGTGTCTTGTCTTTGAACCACTTTGAGTTTATTTTTGTGTATGGTGTGAGGGCATATTCTAACTTCATTGATTTACATGCAGCCATCCAGTTTTCCCAACACTACTTGCCACCACTTGCTGAAGAGACTTGTCTTTACTCTCTTGTATGTTCTTGCCTGTTGTCAAAGATTAATTGACCAAAAGTTTGTGGGTTTATTTTGGGGCTCTCTATTCTGTTCCATTGGTCCATATGCCTGTTTTTGTACTAATACCATGCTGTCTTGATGACTGTAGCTCTGTAGTATTGTCTTAAGTCTGGGAGGGTTATTCCTCCAGCTTCATTCTTTTCCTTAAGTATACCTTTGGCAATGCTGGGTCTTTTGTGATTCTATATAAATTTTAGGATTATTTGTTCTAGTTCTGTGAAAAACGTTCTGGGTAATTTTATAGGGATCACATTACATCTGTAGATTGCTTTGTCAAGTATGGCCATTTTAACAATATTAATTCTTCCAATCCAAGAACATGGGATAACTTTCCATTTTTTTAAAAGTCACCTTTAATTTCCTTAGTCAATGTTCTGTAGTTCTCTGCATATGTCTTTGACTTCCTTGGTCAGATTTATTCCTAAGTATTTTACTTTTTTGGATGCTATTTTAAAAGGGATTGTTTCTTTACTTTGCTCTTCTGATATTTCATTGTTAGTGTAAAGAAATGTCACTGATTTCTGTATGTTAAGCTTGTATCCTCCTACCTTGCTGTAAGTCCACAAATGATAAATGCTAGAGAGGGTATAGAGAAAAGGGAACCCTTCTAGACTGTTGGTGGGGATATCGTTTGGAACAGTCGTTATGGAAAACAGTATGGAGATTCCTCAAAAAACTAAAAATAGACTTACCACATGATCCAGCAATTCCAGTGCTGGGCATATATCCAGAGGGATCCTTAATTCAAAAGGATACATGCACCCCAGTGTTCACAGCAGCACTATATACAATAGCCAAGACATAGAAACAACCTAAATGCCTACTGACAGATAACTGGATAAAGAACTTGAGGTATATTTATACAATGGAATACTACTCAGTCATAAAAAATAAAATAAAATAATGCCACTTGCAGCAGCATGGATGGACCTAGAGACTGTCACTCTAAGTGAAGTAAGCCAGAAAGAGAAAAATACCATGTGATATCACTTATATGTGCAATCTAAAAAATTTTAAAAAGACACAAATGAACTGATTTACAAAACAGAAAGACTCACAGACTTAGAAAAAAAACTTATGGTCACCAGGATGGAAGAGATTTGCAGATACTAACTAATATATATAAAACAGATAAACAATAAGTTCATATTGTATAGCACAGGGAACTATATTCAATATCATGGAGTAATCTATGGTGAAAAAGAATATGAAAATGAATGTATGTTCATGTATAACTGAAGCATTATGCTGTATACCAGAAATTGACAACATTGTAAACTGACTATACTTGATAATGAGGTGATAAGATTTCTAGTCAGAGACTAGCATCACGGGGCTTGTGGTCATAAATTGCATCTATGATTACATAGAGACTGCTGAGAGTTAGAAAACCAGGGTTCTTCTCCCAAGTCAAATATATCTAAAGCTACAACTTGCACAAATATTGTATTGGGGGAGAGTGGAATTTTGCCAAGGACACAGCTTATATAAATGGAGAGAAGTCATGTATTTATGTTATGAGCCAAGCCTTGTAACAGGCATTTGAAATGCAATTCCTCACTTAATCTATGCAAAAAAAAAATTTAGTAGGTAGCACTGTCTCACATTTTATCAGTAAGGGACAAATTAGAGAAACAGAAACCACTCAGATACTTCAACAGAAAAAATTTAATCTAGGTAGTCACATGCATAGATGTTGGTAGCTGAATGAGAAAAAAAGGAAGATGGGAGAAATCCAGGAAGCAGGCTCCATCTGTAAGGCTGGGGAAGTAAAGGGAAGAAGTTAAGATCATCAGAACATAGATCTTCCAGTCAAGATGGTGGAGGAGTAGGACCACGAGCTCAACTCTCCTCACAACTACAAGAAAACCACAACTGACTGCTAAACAACCATGAAAAAAAGACTAGAACCATAAAAAGGGAACCACAAGCTGGAGAAAAATTATATTGCAAAGGCCTTCCCACAGGAGTGAGAGTTGTGAGCCCCACATCAGGCTCCCCAGCCCAGGGTTCTGCCAGTGGGAGGAGGAGACGCCAAAACGTGGTTTTGAAGGCCAGCAGGGCTTAACTCCAGAAGCCACACAGGATTGGGGGAAACAGACTTCACTCTCCTAGTAAACCCACACAGAATCTCACGTGCACCAAGTCCGAGGGCAGAACCTGGGCCAGACTTGCCTGCTGGTTTTGGAGGGTCTCCTGGGAGGTAGGGGTCAGCTGTCACTCTCCTTGGGGACATAAAAGCTGGTGGTGGACATTCAGGGAGTATTCATCTACATGAGCTTTCCTGGAAGCTGACTTCTTGCTTGAGTCATTAGCACCAATACCTAGCCCCAACCAACAGCTTGTACGCTTAAGTGGTGGGAAGCCTCAGGCCAAACAACATACTGGGGTGGGTATGCAAACCCCATCCATCAGCAGACTTCCTGAGTCCACCACTGCCTCTAAACACAGCCCTACCAACCAGAGGGCCAGGACCAAGCTCTACCCAGCAGCACAGACTCCCACTGCCAGGCAACCTGTGTAAGTACCTAGTCCAGCTTCATCTACAGAAGGCAGATAACCAGAAGTTAGAAAACAACAATCCCAAAGCCTATGGAAAAAATCTACAAACACAGGCCAAATTCTACCCCGAGACCGGCTGGACCTTGACTCTTGGGTGACAAGAGATGAGTGTACTGCTGGGATACACAGGACATCTTCCACAGACGGCCACCTCTCCAAGGTCAATAAATATAACTGAAAAAAAAAAAAAAAGAAAGAAAGAAAATTAGATAATATGGAGCAGCAGAGGAATATCTTCCAGGCCAAGGCACAAGATAAAATTCCAGAAGAAATAAGTGATGAGGAGATAGGCAATCTATCTAAGAAAGAGTTTATAGAGTAATGATGATAAAGATGTTCAGAGAACTGAGGAGTATAGATACACAGGGGGAAGTTTTTAGCAAAGAGTTAGAAAATATAAAGAATACACAGAGTTGAAGAATACAATAACTGAAATGAATAATACCCTCGAAGTAACCAAGAATAGACTAAATGAGGCTGAACGGATCAGTGACCTATAAGGAAGATTAGTGGAAATCACTACCACAGAACAAAGAAAAAAGAAAGAAAAGAAATGAAGAGAGTTTAAGAGAACTCTGGGACAACATGAAGCACACTAAAATTTGCATTACAGGGGTCCCAGAAAGAGACAGAGAGAGAAAGGACCTAAGAAAATATCTGAAGAGATAATAACCGAAAACTTCCCTAACTTAGGAAAGTGAACAGTCACCCAAGTCCAGGAAGCACAGAGAATTCCACACAGGATCAACCCAAAGAGGAACACACTGAGGCACATAGATATCAAACTTGACAAAAATTAAGGATAAGGAGAAAATATTAATATCCCAAAAGGTTATCAGATGATTTTTTTTTTCAGCAGAAATGCTACAGGCCAGAAGGGAGTGGCATGATATATTTAAAGTTTTGAAAGGGAAAAACTTACAACCATGAATACTTTATCCATCAAGGCTCTCATTCAGATATGGAGAAATCAAAAGCTTAACAGATAAACAAAAGCTAAAAGAGTTCGGCACCACCAAACCAGCTTTACAACAAATGTTAAAGAAACTTCTCTAGGTAAAAAAGGCAAAGGCCACAACTAGAAAGAGAAAATTAGTTGAGGGGAGGAGGGTACAAATGCAGGGTATCTAAAATGCATTTGAAATTAAGAGACCAGCAACTTAAAACAATCATCTATCTATCTATATGATCTATCTATTTATCTATCTATATAGACTTATATACGAAAACCTAATGGTAACCACAAACCAATGTAACTCTACAGTCATCAAACCACAAGAAAAGAGAACAAAAATAAGAGAAAAAAAAAAAAAGCAAACCCAAAACAATGAACAAAATGGCAGTATTAACATATGTATTGATAATTACTTAAATGTAATTGGATTAAACACTCCAAAAGACATAGACTGGCTGAATGGATACAAAAACAAGACCCATGTATACGCTGTCTACAAGAGACTCACTTCAGAGCTTGAGACACATGCAGGCTGAAAGTGAGGGGATGGAAAAAGATATTCCATGCAGATAGAAACCAAAAGAAAGCTGGATAGCAATACTTACATCAGAAAAAAATAGATTTTAAAATAAAGACCATTATAAGAGACAAAGAAGGATACTACATAATGCTCAAGAAGAAGACACAATTTTAAGTAAATATTCACCCAACATAGGAATACCTCAATATGTAAGGCAATTGTTAACAGATATAAAAGGAGAAATCTACAGTAACACAGTAATAGTGTGGGGGACCTTAATGCCCCACTTACATCAATGGATAGATCATCCAGACAGAGAATCAATAAGAAAGTACAGGCCCTAAATGACACATTAGACCAGCTGGACTTAACTGGTATCTATAGACAATTCCACCTGAAAGCAACAGAATAAACATTCTTCTCAAGTACACAGGGAGCATTCTCCAGAATCGATCACATGCTGGCCCACAAAGCTAGCCTCAACAAAGTTAAGAAAACTGAAATCATATCAAGCATTTTTTCTGACCACAATGCTATGATGTTAGAAATCAACTGCAAAAAACAAACAACAACAAAAAAACTGCAAAAACTGCAAACACATGGAGGCTAAACAATATGATACTAAACCACCAATGGACCACCAAAGAAATCAAAGAGAAAATAAAAAACCACTTTGGGACAAATGAAAATGAAAACACAATAGTCCCAAACCTCTGGGAATCAGCAAAAGCAGAGCTCAGAGGGAAGTTTACAGCTAATTCAGGCCTACCTCAGGAAACAAGAAAAATCTCAAGTAAACCACCTAACCTTACACCTATAGCAGCTAGAGAAAGAACAAACAAAACCTACAGTTAGTAGAAGAAATCATAAAGATTAGAGCAGAAATCAATGAAATAGACTAGAAAGAAAGAAAAGTTCAATGAAACTAAAAGCTGGTTCTTTGAAAAGATAAACAAAATTGATAAACCTTTAGTCAGACTCATCAATTACTTTGGGAGAGGACCCAAATTAATAAGATCAGAAATATAAGGGACCATAAGAGGCTACTATGAGCAACTACATGCCAATGAAAAGTCCATTTCTTCTAGGTTGTCCAAGTTCTTAGAAAGGTACAATTTGCCAAGACTGGACCAGGAAGAAATAGGAAATACGAATAGACCAATTACCAGTACTGAAATTGAATCACTAATTAAAAACTCCCAACAAAACAAAAGTCCAGGACCACATGGCTTCACAGGCGAATTCTACCTTTGAGAAGAGTTAATACCTAGCCTTCTGAAACTATTAAAACAGTTAAAAAACTGCAGAGTAAGGAACACTTCTGAACTCATTCTGAGGTCACAATCACCCTGATACCAAAATCAAAGTACGACAAAAAAAGATAATTACAGGCCAATATCACTTATGAATATAGATGCAGAAGTCCTCAACAAAATACTAGCAAATCAACTCCAACAATGCATTAAAAGGATCATACACCATGATCAAGTGGGATTCACCCCAGGGATGTGAGGATTTTTCAATATCTACAAATCAATCAAATACCACATTAACAAACTGAAGAAAAAAACACTATGATCATCTCAGTAGATGCAGAAAAAGCTTTTAACAAAGTTCAACATCTATTTTTGATAACTTTACAGAAAGTGGGCATAGAGGGACCATACCTCAACATAACGAAGGCCATATATGACAAACCCACAGCTAACCTCATACTTAAAGGAAATGCTTTCAGCTTTTTGCCAGTAAGATCAGGAACAAGGATAAGGATGCCCACTCTTACCACTTTTATTCAACATAGTTTTGGAAGTCCTAGCTGTAGCAATCAGAGAAGAAAAATTAACGGAATCCAAACTGGAAAAGAATTAAAACTGTCACTGTTCATGAATGACATAATACTATACACAGAAAACCCTAAAGAAGCAGCCAGAAAACTACTAGAGCTCATCAATGAATTTGGTAAAGTTGTAAGATACAAAATTAATATACAGAAATCAGCTGCATTTCTATACGCTAACAATGAAATTGCAGGAAAAGAAATTAAGGCAACAGTCCCATTAAACATCACACCAAAGAAAATAGCCTGGAATAAACCTACCCAAGGAGGCAAAGGACTTGTTCTCCGAAAACTGTAAGACGCTGATGAAAGAAACTGAAGATGACATAAACAGATGGAAAGATATATACCATGTTCTTGGATTGGAAGAATCAATATTGTTAAAATGGCTGTACTCTCTAAGACAATATACAGATTCAATGCAATCTATCAAATTACCAATGATATTTTTCACAGAGCTAGAACAAAATATGTTAAAATTTGTATGGAAACACAAAAGGCCCTGAATAGCCAAAACAGTCTTGAAAAAGGAGAATGGAGCTGGGGGAATCACACTCCCTGACTTCAGTCTATACTACAAAGCTACAACAATCAAAACAGTATGGTACTGGCACAAGAACAGACACACAGATCAATGGAACAGGAGAGAAAGTCCAGAAATAAACCCACACACTTACAGTCAATTATGACAAAGGAGGGAAGAATATACAATGGAGAAAAGACAGTCTCTTCAATTAGTGGTGCTGGGAAAACTAGACAGCTACATGTAAAAGACTGAAATTAGAATATTCTCTAACACCATATATATAAAAATAAACTCAAAATGGATTAAAGTCCTAAATGTAAAACCAGATACTATTAAACTCCTAGAGGAAAACATAGGCAGAACACTCTTGGAGATAAATCACAGCAATATTTTTTTTTCAAACCTGCTCCTGGAGTAATGGAAATAAAAGCAAAAATAAACAAATGGGATTTAATTAAACTTAAAAGCTGTTGCACACTAAAGATACCATCAACAAAACTAAAAGGAAACCTACAGAATAGGCGAAAATATTTGCAAAAGATGCGACCGACAAGAAACTGATTTTCAAAATATACAAACAGCTCATACAGCTTAATATAAAAATAATTTTTTAAAAAAAGCAATCCAATCAAAAATTGGGCAGACCTAAACAGACATTTCTCCAAAGAAGGCATACAGACGGCCAATAGGCACATGAAAAGATGCTCAACATCACTAATTATCGGAGAAATGCAAATCAAAACCTTAGTGAGCTATCACTTCACACAGGTCAGAATGGCCATCATCAAAGTCTACAAATGATAAATTCTGGAGAGGGTGTGGAGAAAGGGAACAGTGTTAGTGGGAATGTAAATTGGTGCAGCCACTATGGAGGACAGTATGGAGCTTCCTCAAAAAACTAAAAATAAACTTACCACATGATACAGCAATCCTGCTCCTGGGCATATGATCTGGAGAAAAATATAATTTGAAAAGACACATACATCACAATGTTCATAGCACTATATACAATACCCAAGACATGGAAACAACCTAAATGTCCATCAGCATATGGCTGGATAAAGAAGTTGTGGTATACATATATAATGGAATACTACTCAGCCATAAAAATAATAAAATAATGCCATTTGCAGCAACTTGGATGGACCCCGAGACTGTCATTCTAAGTGAAGTACACCAGAAAAACAAAGAAAAATACCATACATGGAATCTAAAAAGGACACAAATGAACTTACCTACAAAAAGAAACAGCCTCTCAGACATAGAGAATAAACGTATGATTACCAGGGGTTAAAGGGGGTGGGAAGGGATAAATTGGGAGGTCAAAATCTGCACCTCTTGGGGAGTGATGGAAATGTCTGCTATCATGAGTGTGGTGGTGCTTTCACAGGTATATACACCTATCAAAATTCATCAAATTGTACATCTGAAATATGTGTAGTTTACTGTATGGGAATTATACCATAATAAAGATTTTTTTTAAAAATAGGATCAGAAAATAGAAGCTCACATAATGGATGCTGAGGGGCTGGGACATAAGGCTTTCAAGGAGGAGTCAGCACCTGTCTGATGTGTATATGACCATTAGCCTCATCCTGTAAGTGCCAACAGGAGCTGAGAACTGGGGCCAACTGTTGCTGCTGGGAGGAGAGTCGATGAGAATTGCAAGCCAAAGGTAAAATGGAAGGTTTTTTCCCTCCCCTTCCCCTTCTTCTGGATCACCTAACAAGAAGCCAGCTGGCAATGAAGAAACGCACTTGGCAGAGCCCCAGCTCCCACCATAACAAAGCAGAATACAGAAAGGTGAATTAGCTGAGAGACCTAGCATACTATCCAGCACAACCGTGTTACTCAGAATCTGCATGATACTCAGAAAAATTTAGCTACACTTGTAGAGTCATGCAATCAATACTTGGCACAGTCCTAATTTGAACTCTAGGTTGTTCCATCACAGCCTGCCCCTCCCATGCTTCCTTCCCCTATAGTGGTTTGCCTTGATGTTTGGGGGAAGTCTCATTAGAATGCTATTATTAACAGTTTTCCAGCTGATTTTAGGCCTCCATTGGAGCATCTAGCAGCATCAGGCTATTTGAGGCACTGGCCTTGGTCAGAAACCTCAATCCTGGCACCTTACAACAACCTGGCAAGTCACAGGTCCCACTGGGTCTGCAAAGCTTTTTGAGATTGTGATTGAATGGAGAACCCTGTAGCACTGGCTCTGAGACCGAATCAGAGACAGAGACTTGCTCATCTCCTCCAGGGATTCACCGCCCACATCGGGAGTGGGGCTTACTCATAAAACACTTCACTTTCCATATAACGCAGTCTAAAATACCGCATGTAAAAGTAGTTTTTGAGAGTGATGTCTTACTTTTAAGGGAGTGCTCTGGCTAACTTACATCTGCAATGCTGGAAGAATAGGCTGGTGTATTTTCATTCTGTTTGTGTGAGTCCCTACGCACAGCTAAATGAGCGTGCATTTCGCCAGTGGTCTTAAAATATAAGAGCAGACAAGTTTTACCTTAGTTGCTTTTTTGTATGAAACACAACTTCAGACAACTTGAAATACTCTCATTGGAGAAATGTTAATGAGTGGCCTTGGCATCTAAGGATCATTCTTAAAAATTTCCCACTCTCAAGGATTCTTTTTTCCTAAGTGCTGTTCTCAAGCAGTAAATGGAAAATCATAGTATCGGAAAGGTTACATTACTTACTGGATCACCCTTATTATGGTAACTCTAAGAGAAATAGTAAGTGGTTTAACAATTGCCCATTTATAAATGTGAACGTTTAAAAGAAAACACAGAGGTAGGATTTCAAGTCACAGGGAAAATTTTCATAAGCAATAACATTAGTCAAAATGTGTTTGCCTTCACAGTAGGTGGAAATGTGTGTGGTAGAGCATTTGAGACAAGAACATGTATTCAAGCCACATACATTGGACATTTTCAGTCAAAAGAAAAAACAGCTATAAATCGAGTATTTACTATTTCAATGTCACTACAAAGTGATTTGTCAGAAGTTATCCCAATTGCTGCCGTATAGAATTTTTCTGAACTTTTTGTTGTTGTTGTTGTTAGAGTCAATACCTTGATTTGTTCCAAGGAATAATATTTACTCCAGGAAAACGCTTCTTCTCGTCATCTTTCCAAAACCTCTAAGTACCAAAAGCTCTTTTAGAGGCTGTTTTCTTTTGGATTTCTCACTGAGCCACCTACTCATTGGAGGAAAACTACTCAACACCAAAACCAAACAAAGCCAATTAAGAGACACTGTGGCTGAATGGTTGGTCTCACTGTCTGGAAGATCATGGTTAGTCCAATAAAGCCACCAACTTGCACAGATGCCTGAATAAAGATACCTTCCTTTCCAGTACACTGTGGATCTGACTGACTGGGCCAAGTGGCCATACTTAAAACTCCAAGAACTACCGAGATCCCCACCCAATTTTCTTTTTAACCACCCAAGGAGTATGGTATGAGTTTGTTAATTAGTATTTGTAACTTACATCAAGATTCCAACAGGAAATAAATTCTGGATACAAAGTGTTGAAAGTAAGGGTGTTCCCATAAGAAGTTTATATAAAACTGTGTCATTTCAAGTTGTTTTCCTTTTTTTTCCTTCTTTAGCTCTGGACAAGTTTCCTCTGCTGGTACAGGCATTTAAAAACTCACTACTACTATTATAATGTTGCCCCACTACTTTATATTTATCTTGTGGGGTTTGTAGCTGGACCTCATGTAGTTTATGGAAACAAGCTCAAAATTAATCTTATTTCCTGTACACAGTCCAAACTGCACACAGGTCAACTGAGTGATGAGATGAACGGAATGAAGAACTTTTTATCAGGATTGTTAAATCTTAAGAGTACAGACATTGTTTAAAGCAATGAAAAAAACTTGAAGAAAACAAATTATCGAGCTGGGTATCTTTCATAGAAAATCTATTTCAAAACAGGATTTGTGATCTCAGTGTATTATATACCAATAAATAAATTTGGAGCAATCTGCATTTTCACAGGGCTGGAATAAAAATTGGAAACCACAAGGCTATTTTACCACATGCAAACAAAGTAAGTGCTTGTATCCATGTGTGCTTTCACATGCCTGCAAGTAAACACACACACATCAATAACCTACAGTTAATTATCATTATAAAACTAGCACACCTTCATTATTAGAGGAGTTGACATAGTTCTGGCCTCTTACAGTGTCAGCATTTCAGTGTGCATAAAGCATGCCAAGAAAAGAAAAAGCTAAACACACACATACACACCTCTGAGGTCATGGTTACCTTTGATCAGGGCTTTTGCAAAATACCCAAAGCACTGAAAGAAACCATGAAGTTTGAGAAACATTTGTAGGTTCTGACAAGCTTCCAAGCTTCCTGGTGGGACTACTTTGTGTTTTTTTCCATCCTGCCGGAGGAGAGCAGTGGTTTATGGACAATCTCCTAAGCAATTAGAATTCCATAATTCAAATTAATAACCTCATAAAACACTGCAGATTATGTACTTGGTTTTTTTAACCTTATAAGTAAAGTATTATTCTGATAGCAATTTTGAAACTGCTTGGAATTCATCCCAGTCTGGCTAAAAATAATTTTTTTCAAGTTAAAGACATTTGAAATAAAAAAGATGGCATGAAATGAGTTTTTTTTTTTAATTTACAATTAGATTTTCAGATTAATAGGACATGAAAAATACTTGCTTTCACCGGTTTGCTTTACTGGGAAGTAAATGTTAAGGTCAAGTTTTTCTCAAGCTGACCTTTTCCAAGTAGAAAGGGGGAAATGGCAGGAGGAGGCAGGAACACAGCTTCATTTTCTCATGTTCCTGTTATGCGTCATCACATTGTCCAGTGAAATGAATGAGTAAATTAGGTTTTTGGTTTCATGCGCTGGATTATGTGTTTTATATATTTCCCTCCTTTTAATTTAGTAGGGCAGTTCTTTCCATTAGAAGATGGGTCTCATTAAAAGAAATGTTACTACGGAACTGTGTGCATTAGGTTTAATCTTCACTCAATTTAAAAAGAATACTTGAGAGACTAGTGCATTGATGCACAAGAAAATGATTAGTTGGGGTTCCTTTTAAAGAGAGAAGCCAAATGTGTGAAAAGTGGTGCCTCCAGGGCAAATAAAACACTCACATAGTCGGAAATGGGGGTGCGGGCTTCGCATTAATGACCGCACTGCTCTATTTTCAGACTTCCTGCCTTTCTTTAATGACCATTTCTCTTTTTCTTGAGACAGCAGACAAGAAGCACTAGGGGTTGCAGGAGGAATGAGGCTTTGGCCCGGCTAGAACAAGACCTGTCGAGGGATGCTTTTAAGGGTTTCTTATATTGTCTCACCAAAAGGAAAGTCTGTTACTAAGGTGCTGCATCCTGCTGTTTGAGCCTTTCCTTCACCCCAAGGCACTTTAACTTCAGTGAGCCACAGAATCACCTGGAGGGTTTACTAACACACAGATTGTTAAAACGAAACCAAAAAACACAGACTGGGTCCTACCCCCAGAGCTGCTGATAGAGTAGTCCTGGGAGAGGGGACAGAGAATCTGCTTTTTTAAGAGTTTCCCGGGACCACGTTTTGACAACAGCTGACCCAGGATGTGCTTATGAAGGACCAACGGGCTCCAAATAGATTCAATGCATATACAAGTGCAAATATGAATAAACTAGTTCGGTATGTAATCACATCTGAGGACTGTAGTTCTCAATGTTTTGCTGATTTTCAGTTGCAGAAAGAAGTAGCCATTTGTAGTTAAATCTCCATTCATCCTAATGCCTCAGTCTGGAAAGCTCTTTAGCTTTGCAAAGACATCTCTATTCTCTGTTGGCATAATGGGGGTTGATTTACTGAAAAGGCAGCAGGAGAGTCATATAGAGATGCAAACTGTCTGGAAATCTTATTAATATGGTTGGTATTATCAGGATGTTTTTCTTCTTGTAGGTAACAGAAACCAACACTGGATGACTTACGTACAAAAAGGACTTTGCTTTGCTGTTGCTTGTAGGAATGCTCTCAGATCTGATGGAAAGGACAGGCCCTAACCAACTGACTGGTGTCTTTGTTAAGACGAGGAAATTTGGACACACAAAAAGCTTCCAGGGAGCTGTGCACAGAGAAAAGGCCACGTGAGGACACGGCAAGAAGGCAGCCACTTGCAAGTCAAGGAGGGAGGCCTCAGAAGAAACCAAACCTAACAACAGCTTGGTCTTCGACGTCTAGCTTCCAGAACTGTGAGGAAATACATTTCTGTTGTTTAAGCCACCCAGTCTTGAATATTGTATTATGGCAGCCCTAGCAAACTAACACACCCTCTTAGGAAGATAGTGACCTATTGTCTGTCATGAGTATTTTGACCAGGGTTGTACTGGGTCTGTGGATTGCTTTGGGCAGTGTGGCCATTTTGATAGTGTTGATTCTTCCAATCCAAGAGCACAAGAAATCTTTCCATGTCTTTGTGTCATTTAGGTTGAGTATAGGTAACCTCTTTGGTTAAGTTTATTTCTAGGTATTTTGATATTTTTGAGGTAATGGAAGTGTTTATGCTGGTTATAAAATTCCGGTTTTTGAAGTGAAAAAAAATGAATAAAGGGCCACAAAAGGCAAAATATCCATCTTTCTTATGGGTGACTTGTATCTTCTTTATCCATTCAACTACTGACGTGCACTTAGGATGCTTCCATATCTTGGCAATTATAAATAATGTTGCTGTTAATAGCAGGGTGTATGTATCTTTTTGAATTAATTCTTATTTTGTGGTTGGCTTTATTCTTTTGATAACTATGTAATTTAAAAAGCTTAAGCTCTAAACATTCTTAGAAACAATGAACAGTACATATATGTAAATTAAAAATATATGTGCAGTAAAAAAAAAAAACAGCTATCAAGCCATAAAAGATACGGAAGAAACTTAAAAGACATATTACTAAATGAAAGAAGCCAGTCTGAAAAGGCTACAAACTGTATGATCCAATCAAATGACATTCTGGAAAAGGCACAGCTACAGAAACAATAAAAAGATCGTGGTTTCCAGGAGTTTGGGGAGAGGGAGGGAGGGAGGAGTGAATAGATGGAGCACAAGGGATTTTTAGGGCCACGAAATTATTCTATATGATACTATAGTGGTGGCTACGTGTCATTATGTATTTGTCAAAACCCACAGAATGTACAACATCAAGAGTGAACCCTAATGTAAACTTGGACTTTGGTTGATAATAATGTGTCCATGTTGGTTCATCGATTGTACCAAATATGCCACACTGACGAGGGATGTTGAGGGTAGGGGAGTACATATGTGTGAGTGGGGAGGGCTATGTGTGAACGCTCTTATTTTCTGCTCAATTCTGCTGAAAACCTGGAACTGCTTTAAAAAAAATAGTCTATTAATAAAAAAATAAATAAATGAAAGTATCGCTATATGTTATTTAATATACTCACCCAATGTTTTAGGATTCTTTCCAGAAAACAAAAATTAAGGCATGATTATCTCCTTTCTTAAAACCCGATCATCCTGCTACTTAATGAGACAGCACCATAAAATAATAGTGCACACAGAAAGATGAAGAACAGGCACTCAATACTGCTAACACCCACTACCACTAAGTCTCATACCATCCAGTGAGGTGGACAGTTTCAGCACAACACACATCTACCTCTCCAACTTCCAAGTCAGTGCTGAGGGGAGTAAAGGAGGGGAAACAGACCCCTGTTAGCAGCAGACTCAAGGGACTCTGGGTTCCTGCTCAAAATCAGAGGAGGACTTTGCACTGGCAGAAATGAGAAACATCCTAGGACCCTAGATCATTGCCTTAAACATTCTGTTTCATTTCAGCAAAATGGCTACTGACACACATATCTTATCATGCCTTGGAGATATTTAGTAGGTAAGTTGTAGGCCTTTTTTTTTTTCCCAAGAGCTACTGTCAGAACTAAATAATTCTATGTCCTCATAAAACTTGATTCTCTGCTCAGCCACCAATAACACAGAATTAAGTAACTTCTATAATGAACAAGGCGTTTCTGACCAAGTGCTGTGTGGTAGGTAGTGTGCTGAGCAATAACCAGGGGGCAGACACTGCACCAAGAGTACAGAGAAAGCAAGGACATTTGCAGAAACTGGACATACTCTTTTACAGAAATATAACTCAAATATTTTAAATATGCAAGGCCCCCCTACTGCCAAGCATTTCCAGTAGCAGATTCAACACCACAAGTTATTGCATCATCTCAAAGAGACTTTCTACAATTAAATTTACCTTGAATATTGAATTTTTTCCTACACCCAGTTTGAATCAGCAACTCAAAATAAATGTTTTAATACTATCAGCCTAATAATATAACCTATGAAAAGTAGTAACATGGGGAATTTTAAACACCAATGACATCCTGGGTGTGGTAGGCACCATAATGGCCCTGCAAAGATGTCCGTGTGCCCACTCCGGGGGCTTGTGACTATGATACCTTCATGGCAAAGGAGACTTTGCACATGTGGTTGAGACGGGAAGATTATTTAGCTGGACTCAAATCTAATTACAAGATCCTTATCAGTGAAAGAGAGGAGGCATGAGAGAAAGAGTGAGAGACGGAAATACGACAACTGAAGCAAAGGTCGGAGTGATGTGACTGCTGGCTTTGAAGTTAGAAAGAGACCTTGAGCCAAGGAATGAGGGCAGCTCTGGAAGCTGGGAAAGGCAAGGAACTAAACACTTCCCTGGAGCCTCCAGAAAACCCTTCTGGCACTTTGGTTTTAGCTCCGTAAGGCCACTTCAGGTGTCTGAATTTTAGAACTGTAAGATGACACACTATTATTTGAAGATACTAAGACTGTAGTAATTTGTGCCAGCAGGTATAAGAAACTAATATAATGGACAAACTGTCCTTTTAAGTAAATGATATTCTAATACAGTTCTAAGATTTCACTAGTGATCATACAGCACAAGGTCTGCCCTTTTACTTCTCAATGCGAAGAGCTGCCACATCTTTCCTACTTTAAAGAGACAAAAAAGGAGAAGTGGGACATCACGGGAACCATGGATTTGATTCATCTGAAAACACTGCTCCTTTTCTAGTAGTAATAGTGTGAGTCAAGCCACAGCAAACACTTGTAGCACTCTCCAGGAAGCCACTGTTTCAAATCTGAGATCCAGTATTCCATTGGATCTCAATCATCTTCATTTAGATTTGCAATTTATCTGCTAACTTTCATTGGGAACAGTAGCAAACTTACTGAGTTTCACCGCAAAAACATTACAGCAGGACACAGCAGGAAACTCATACAACTGCCACTGCATTAGTCTCACCAAATTCAGCCTGATGTATGTGATACTGTTACATGAAACGTGGTAATTACTGAAATTAAATTATACACGTCAGAACAAAATGAATATCTACATTTGATGACAGAGGGTATTTAATTTGAATCAAAAACTTTAATGCAACTTCTGTTTAATAACTTATGAGGACTCATAGACACTATTATTAAATAAGCATATAAACTTTTGTGTACATGTGTATGTATGTTGGTGTTTGGAGATCTATGTGCAGTAGGAGAGGTCTGTAGATCGTAACGATTTGGGAGGATGCCTCCGTCCAACTAACACCCCTTAAGTTTTAATTATCCCTCCTGCCATACTGTAAGATGCTCAGAGCCAAGGATCATGTCTTACTGGTCTTACCTGGCATGGTACTGTATCATAATGGCTAGTAGGTGGTCAGTAACTTGTTGGATGAAATTATAGAACTTCCATAATACAAACTCCTAGGCAGTAAATCAAGAAGTTGCTAAGGACAGAGAATTATTTAGCTCTATTAGTGGGTCTAAAAATGTCTTAGTCCCACAGCTCACCTGTCAACCACCTCCAAGAGCATCATGAGAGAGAGGCTGGTTCTCCATAGTCTCAATATATAAATTTTGCCTTTTTTTCCAGCTAAGGCAGTCTTTCTGTTGCTTATGTAAATTAATTTCTCCTAAATAAAGATGACTCAAGGAATAATATTATGTGTCTACAGAATTACACATAATAGCTTATCTCCATAATATATGTACATATATAAAATGTGTAATTATATGCATCCTGGGAATCCCTTGTTTCTTCATTGTATCACACCCTATAGTTTAGTTTCCAGCATCCAACCATTTGACCGGTTTTCTACAACATTCTTCTCAATGTTTATATTTGCTAGCTTCTCACACTTAAATTGTATTTCTAATTTCCTTTAGTAGTCAACACGTTTCTAATCTATTTTAAGAATCCCCATTGAGCCATTATAGCCTCTAACAAAAAAGTAAGACCACTGTCCCCATTTTATCCTGCAAACAGAATTCTACATGACATGGCAGCGGCAACAATTTTTCTCTTTCCAGATTTCGTCCAGGGTCACGGCTCATGCATGTGTAAGCTGTATGTGCACAGCTCCATGAGCAGTGGTCACGTCACAGTCATCAGAGATTGGCATATTATTTATTGCCACAATTTGAAGATGGTGATTCACTGCTTTGAATGGACAACTGTTCCTATGTGTACAAAGGTGGCATACTGGCTAGTGGTGGCTGCTTATAATTTGATATCAACAACTAAGAAAGGCCAAACTTCTGCCCTCAAACGTGATGTAATAACAAGAACCAAACTTGCTTTTTTAAGATAAATAACTATGTATGTACCAGTTGGCTTCCAATATTGTACAATAGACAGTACAAACAGTGAGCCCTGAGGGAAAGGAAACAAACAAGATCAGTATATGATCACCCCAGATTCCTGCGTGCTTGCAGGTTTTGAATCATGGGCACAGGAAGAGGGAGCCCAGGCAGAGCCTCAAAGTCTTGCTGAGTTGAGGATACAGAAACCGCGGGGGAGAGGGCTGAAACTGCCCAGCAAAGTTCCAGAAAGGAAAGAAGTATGCAGAGAAAAAGCTCCAGAAATATGCTTGGGGTCCCCCTGCATTTTTGCTGAGAACTAATCAGTGTGTGTGTAGAGTTCATGAGGCTGAACAAGGGATAATTAGTGACTTGTAAGCTGAGCAATTCCCAGAGTTTACAGATTGTAGAAAGACATTTGATCTGGCCGTGAGAGTCCCTGGTGAGAGCCCACAGGGTCATGCCTTAGCAGTAGAGCCAGACTGTATCTGGAATGAAGCCTGTTCTAGGCCAACCATAACAAAGCTTAAAAAGAGGCCTTAAAGAGATGGAGCAGATGCCTGCCAGATGAAAGTAAGCACTCTTTAAAGGAAAACAACAACAATGTAGACACAATCCAGCATTAAAAAAAAAAAGAAGTACTAAACATGCCAAGAAGCCAAGAAAACATAAACCACAATCAGGAATAAATAAGACAATTGAAACAAAATCGGAAAAGAGAAGGATCATGAAACTAGAAAATAAGGATATTATTAGAGTTCTTATAACTATGTTTAACTATTTTGACATTGAACATAATAATACTGTTAAGTGATCAAAGCAAAGTGCAAGAGAGTTTCTATAGTATACGACACTTTATAGGAAAAATAGGATTTAAGAAAATAGGTATGCATGATCTTTTGTGCAAAAGATATACAGGGAAAAGAATCCAGAAATGAGACTATTTTCCTACAGAGCATGGGTGGGAATGGGACAGAAAGAATGGGAAAATGAAGCATGCCACAGAGAAAAGGGAGAAGTGACAGTCTGCTGAGCACTTTGTGAGCTCTGACTCTTAAAAGCCATGACACTGTTTCACACATAACCAAAATAAATCATTAGAATCTACCAGAATATGGCATATACAAAATGGAATGCAGAATGTAACAAATGAACTTAACTGTTATAAATGATAAAATATGATCACACTGATAGGACTGGGGCAGAAAAGAGCCAAAGTAATCCTTAAAAAAAAAAAAAAATCAAACACTATTTGACTATACCTATAAAGCTAAGGACAAAGAGAGCTGTGCACAAATATTACACACCACATTGTAAGTGTGTTTTTCATAAGGTTATGAGTTCACAAATGTGAAATTACTTTATGCGTATACTAGGAATGAGCAAAAAATAAATACATTTTGACTAATGGAAAAACAGGTTGTTTACTGTCAGAGAATGGAGTTACAAATAAGGGGTAGGCTAGAAGGACTACTGCAGTGTTGAATTAGAACAAAAAGCATTGGTGCTGTCATTGTTCTTAGTACACAGACGCATGTGAACTTGAGAGCAGATACATATATATCTATCTCCTCTAGCAAAAGGGACTAGAAGCAATGACACCCCAGTAGCAGTGAGAATACCGTTCTCCAATTAAAGGAGTCAAGGCTCCTTGGAGAAATGTTTGACATCAGTATTTGCAGGGAAAAAGCAAGATGAACTTGGAATATTTTGTGATGCCAGAAAGTAAGGAACTGTTCAAAAAAAAATAAAAATAAAAAAGATGGAGACACGTGTAGGGGACACAGAACCCAACCTGAAGGAGCTCTCATAGCTGAAGCTTGGTAAATTTGACCAATAAAATCAGTAAGGGTAGTGACAGATTGATAACCTAGAGAAGAAGGTAACATATCCAGAGTCCACACCAATATAAACAATAGTTGAATACACAAAAAAGGGAGAAGGGCTAGCACTTCCTTATAGTAAATTTTAATCATTAAATATAGGAAGGAGTATAGAAAATAAAAAATTATCAACTTGCCAACCCTGCAGTAATAATTGTTGCAGGGAAGAACCTTTGAGGGATGCTAAAATTAGTGGTGTAGGTATGAGAAATTAAATATTTGCATAGTGTCAAAGTATCTCCCCATAAGGTACTCCATTATAAAATGTTAACTTTATAGTGGAGATGCCACCTTAGCTAAGTGATTAACATTACTAGTACAAAATACATCAACAACATATAATCTACATGATGTACTGAGTAGGGTATCACATCAATTCTGTGGTATTCTTACCAAAGATATTTAATTTTAATATAATCATGAGAAAATATTAGAAAAACTGAAACTGAGAGACATTCTAAAAACAAAACAAAACAAAACAAAATTTAAAAAAACCCCTGCCTAGTATTTTTGTTTTAAATGTGTCTGAGTAAGACTGAGGAACTGTCAGAAGACATGGAGGCATGACAACTAAATGAAAGGAGAGAACCAGAAAAAGGACATTAGTAGGATATATAAAAGGATACTCTACATTTGGACCTTAAGCAAAATGTTTTAGATTAACCCATGAGTCAAAGGAAAAAACACACAAGGGAAATCAGAAAATAGTTTAAACTAAAAAAAAAATGAAAAAACAGTAAAATTTGTGGGATGAAGCTAAAATACTTCTTACAGGAAAATGTATAATTTCATATGCTTATATTGAAAAGAAAGTTCTAAAGTCTATTAGGGTTCTACCTTAAGAAGCTAAAAAATGAAGCATACAGTACACCCAAATTAAGTAGAAAGAAGGAAAAAAAGCACTTAAGACAATAAAATAGTAAATAGCCAAAAGTAGGAGAAAATTAACAGAACCATGAACTGGTACTTGGGGGGGAAAAAAAGAATACATTTGAAAAATGTCTAGCTAGATTTATCATAGAAAAAAACAGGAAAAGTCACACATTTCAGCTATCAGGAATGAAACAGAAAATATAACTACAGAATTTATAGACATTAATCTGATAATAAGGAATGTTATAAGATCTTAAGGCACATACATTTGGCAAACAAGATGACATGCCAGATTCTTTCTAAAACTCTAATTAGATTAAATAAACTGAACTGACTTGAAAGGGTCTTTACAAAGAAAATTCTAGGCTACATAATTTCTCTGGTGAATTCTATCCACCTTTAAGGAAGAATATCAACAATCCTGAACAAAATGTTTTGGGAAATAGAAATGAAAGAAATGCTTCCTAATTTTATAAGGCCAGTATTACTCTATCAAACCAAGACAAAGACATTTTAAGTAAAGAAACTACAGACCAGTATCCTTTATAAACAAAGTCCTTAAAGTCCCCAAAGTCCTTAAAACATAATAACAAACTGAATCCAGCAATATGCAAAATGAGGAAGTGGAGCTGTTAACAGAATTGCAAGGTTGATTTATCACTCAAAAAATCAAGTTTGTTTACCTTAATAGATTTAAACAAAAATTGTATGATCACGTCAACAGATGTAAAAAAAATTAAAAACACTTAAACACTCAAACATGTTAAAATTCTCTAACTAAAAATAGAAAGGAAGTTCCTCAGCCTGATAAAGAGCACCAAAAAAAAAAAAATCCTATGCCTAATATTATTTAGTGCTGAAAGAATTAACGCTTTCCCCCTAAAATGGGGGACAAGGCATGGAGGCTCACTCTTACCACTTATTTGACTAAAGGCCTAGTGCAATAAGACATGGCAAAGAAAAGGAAAGCACATAGGTTGTACAGGAAAGAGTGGTAAAACTGTATCTACTACAATATAAAGGAATAAACTAGTGGCATATCCAACAGTATGAGTGAATCTCAAAACACATTCTGATCATAAAAAGCTAGACACACAAGAGTACAGTCTACTTATAAGAAATTCCATAAAAGACAAATCTAATTTATAGTATCAGAAAGCAAACTAGTGATTGCCTGGTGTTGGAGATGGGATGAATTGACTGCAAAGGGGTTTCAGGGACAGTTTTGGGGTGAAGGAAATATTCTACCTCCTGCTTGTGGTGGTAGACACATGGATGATTACAACTGTCAAAATTCACCAAGCTCTACACTTAAAATAGTAGTATTTATTTTATATAAATTATGCTTCAATAGGATGGGTTTTGTTAAGTGTTTTTCAGGATAATCAAAGTGGGGAGAAAAAGAGGAAAAGCAAGTGCTTGTGATACAGCTACTAGGAGCTTGCTTTTTCCAACAACCCTGCTCTGAAGCAAGTTCTGGTCTTTACCCTCAAGGATTCTGTCTGCCCTGAACATGCAACAAACACTCAGGCACCAAGAGCTTCTGCCATCTTAGAGCTGGAAGTGAGGAGAGTGAACCTCAGAGTGTAGAGTGTACAGGACTCCAAATGTACTTTCTCTTTCCAAAGGATGAGAACAAAAACAATGTCAACAAAAACAAACAAAAAAGCTACGGAAGTCCAAAAGCACGTTTGCAACAACTTTGTAATTAAGTGGGATCAGTAAACCAGTGAAATTTGTTTTATATAGTTCTTCCCCTAACAGGATGAATTTTTGGATTGTGGGCCAAGCCTGGTATCATGTTTTCTGTTTTTGTTTGTTTGTTTTCTTCTTTCTTCCTTTTTTTTTTTTTTCTTTTTGTGATTTTGTTTGCCATGCATTAAGAAAGATATGACTGGGCCATAAAAGTTTTAAGAAGGGGATCCTGGCAGCCTCATTCTTGTCTCCATGTGATAACTTCCGGTTGGCACTGTTTTCTCATTAGCACTTTCCTACTTGACTAATTAATGTATGAAGGAAAAGCGTGATCTTTCTTTGCCATGGACTTTCTTCCAAGGTATTTTACTAGAAACATAACTATTTAATGGCAGTATGGACCATCAGAGTATATAGAAGATGAAAAAATCTAAACATATTTTTTCATTTCCCAATTTTGCTCCAGAGCAATTATGCACCTTGATTAAACTGCTACTCTTATTTGAAGTACCAATGTGCATATATAAGAAGTATGATTCACACTGATTGTCACCTTTTGATCTCAAAGAGTTCCTGAATATGAGAGGTGATCAAGGGAAGGTTTATGAAGTGCTCAGAAGTGTACAATGAAATCAGATTCATCACAGTCCCATTTAGAATCTTATTTTTTTTAATTGTCACTAATACTGTTAATCTGTTTAAAAATATCTTAGCAATGTTCTCCTAGGGCAGTCTACCCAGGCAATAGATATAAAAGCAAAAATAAACAAATGAAAACTAATTAAACTCATAAGCCTTTTGCACAGCAAAGGAAACCATAAGCAAAACAAAAAGACAACCTACAGAATGGGAGAAAATATTTGCAAAAGATGAAACTGTCAAGGGCTTAATTTCCAGAATATATAAACAGTTCATACAACAACAACAACAACAAAATAATAATAATAATAATAATAACAATACTACTAATAATAATAATAAAAATAAAAAACAAGCCAATCCAAAAACAGGCAGAAGACCTAAACAAGCAATTCTCCAAAGAAGACATCCAAATGGCTAATAGGCACATGGAAAAATGCTCAATATCACTAATTATCAGAGACACGCAAATCACAACTACAATGAGGTATCACCTCACACCAGGCAGAATGCCCATCATTCGAAAGTCCACAAACGATAAACGCTGGAGAGGGTGTGGAGAAAAGGGAACCCTCTTACACTGTTGGTGGGAATGTAGTTTGGCACAGCCATTATGAAAAACAGTATGGAGATTCCTCAAAAAACTAAAAACAGACTTACCATATGATCCAGCAATCCCACTCCTGGACATAAATCCTGAGGGAACCTTAATTTGAAAATATACATGCACCCCAATGCTCACAGCAGCACTATTTACAACAGCCAAGACATGGAAACCACCTAAATGTCCATCAACAGATGACTGGAAAAAGAAGTTGTGGTATATTTATACAATGGAATACTACTCAGCCATAAAAAAGAATAACATAATGCCATTTGCAGCAACATGGAAGGACATGGAGATTGTCATCCAAGTGAAGTAAGCCAGAAAGAGAAAGAAAAATACCATATGATATCACTTACATGTGGAATCTAAAAAAAAAAAGACAAACGGACTTATTTACAAAACAGAAATAGACTCACAGACATAGAAAACAAACTTAATGGTTACCAGAAGGGGAAGAGGGTGGGAAGGGATAAATTGGGAGTCTGGGATTTGCAGATACTAACTACTATATATAAAATAGATAACAAGTTTCTTCTGTATTGCATAGGGAACTATATTCAGTATCTTGTAACCTATTAATGAAAAAGAATATGTATATATGTATGTATATGTATGACTGAACTATTAAACGCTGTACACCAGAAACTGACACAACATTGTGAACTAACTCTATACTTCAATAAAAAAAAAAATACTATGAAAATAAAAAAAATACAGAACCAATGACTGTGTATCCCTCCATTCATACATTAAAGCCCCAAACCTCAATGTTTTGATACTTGGATGTGTGGACTTTGGGAGGGAATTAGTTTGAATTAAATCATGAGTGTAAGACACCTGCCTTGATGGAATTAGTGTCTTTGTAAAAAGAGCCCTCTCTGTCCTCCGTGTGAAGACACAGCAAGAAGGTAGCCATCTGCAATCCAAAGAGAGAGTTCTCACCAGACACCCACCTTCTAGCACCGTAATCTCGGACTTCCAGCCTCCAGAACTGTGAGAAATAAATTTCTACTATTTAATCCACTCAGTCTATGGCATTTTGTTGTAACAGTTTGAGCTGACTAATATAAACAGAGATAGAGCTCATCATGTCCTTTTGGCCTTAAATATGAATATATGAAAATAAGTATATGAACATAAATATATTTATAATTATATAAATATGTATGTAATTATGTTATACATAACTTTCGATAAAGTCATGCTTATATCATACATCATTGTGCCTCTTGATTTTAACAACCAACACTCAGTATAGCCATTTTCTCATGTTAATACTCTGAAAATATCCTTTTAGTGTGTTCATGATATCCCATCATAAAGATTGTCATGTTCTTTTAAGCCATACTTTTGGTTATATGGATTATATCTGATTTTTCATTACTATATAATATTTTGTTATGAACCAATTAGTAAAGTTTTTGCCTATACATGTGATTGTTTCTTCACAGTAGTGTACAGGAGCTCATTCACTTTTTTAAATTACCACAGTACATTACCAAATAGATATAAAAAATATTGTACTTGTGACACTTCAAACAATTGTTTAATAAACATGACCATCTCCCTGCAGTTTTACAAAGTCTAGGTCCCTGTAGCCGAGTGTAAAAAGAAAGGGCACAGTCCACACACTTATAGTCAATTAATCTATGACAAAGGAGGCAAGAACATACAATGGAGAAAAGACAGTCTCTTCAATAAGGGTGCTGGGAAAACTGGACAGCTACCTGTAAAAGACTGAAATTCGAACATTCTCTAACATCATGTACAAAAATAAACTCAAAATGGATTATATACCTAAATGTAAGACCAGATACTATAAAACTCCTAGAGGAAAACATAGGCAGAACACTCTTGGACATAAATAACAGCAATATTTTTTTTCGAACCAGCTCTTCGAGTAATGGAAATAAAAGCAAAAATAAACTGAGCAGATCTACTGAAACTTAAAAGCTTTTGCTCAGCTAAGGATACCATCAACAAAACAAAAAGACAACCTACAGAATGGGAGAAAATATTTGCAAAAGATGCGATTGACAAGGAACTAATTTCCAAAATATACAAACAGCTCATACAGCTTAAAAAACAAAACAAAACAAAACAAAAAAACCAAGCAATCCAATCAAAAAATGGGCAGGAGACCTAAATAGACATCTCCAAAAAAGAAAGACAGATGGCCAACGAGCACATGAAAGATGCTCAACATCACTAATTGTTACAGAAATGCAAATCAAAGCTACAAAGAGGTATCACCTCACACTAGCCAAAATGGCCGTCGTTAAAAAGTCTACCAACAATAAATGCTAGAGAGGATGTGGAGAAAAAGGAACCTTCCTACACTGTTGGTGGGAATGTTAACTAGTGCAGCCACTATGGAGGACAGTATGGAGGTTCCTTAGAAAGCTAAAAATAAATTTACCATATGAACCAGAAGTTCCATTCCTGGGCATATACCCAGAGAAAAGTATAATTCAAAATACACATGCACCCCAATGTTCACATCAGCACTATTTACAATAGCCAAGATATGGAAACATCCCAAATGTCCATCAATACATAACAGGATAAAGAAGATGTGGTATATATACATAGCGGAATACTGCTCAGCCATAAAGAATAACATAATGCCATTTGCAGCAACATAGATAATCATTCTAAGAGAAATAAGCCAGAAAGAGAAATGCGGTATGTTATCACTTATATATGGAATCTTAAAAAAAAGACACAAACTACTTATTATTTTATAACTTAAATGACAGATTTCTTGAATACATGTAAACACGTTTGACTGTCCTTTATGACTGGATTACTGCACTCTGTTGATTCTTATTTTGTGATTGGCTTTATTCCTTTGATAACTACTGTAAGTTTAAAACAAAAGCTCTAAACTGTTCTTAGAAACAATGAACAGTACATGTATGTAAATTTTAAAATGGCTTTATCTCAAAAAATAAATGCTCTAACAGAAATATAAAAGTATGTAAAATCAGCTAGGTTTTCACCTCGCTAAGCAAAAAAGGAGCAAGTATAATGGAAAATGAGAAAAAAATGATAAATATTAAACACTGTAATAGAAAACTAACTCATCAATTCACAAAATCCTAAGTTGATTCTTCCACACACACACACACACACACACACACGAGTGCAGTAATGTAAAAAGTGGTGAAATCTGAGCAATGTCTGTAGTCCAGTTAACAGTACTGTATCAATCTCAAAGCCCTGGTATTGATACTGTATGACAGTTCTAAGATGTTATCACTGGGTAAGCTGGGTAAGATACAAGTGATTCTGTATCATTTTTACAGCTTGTTCTTTGTCTCTAGTGATTCAAACTACGAGTATTTTAAGAAGTTGATTCTTTACGAAATCGGTATACTTTTTTCTTGATAGTACCGAACTAAAACCAACCAAATGCTCTTCAACTGGAGAATGGACAATAAAATTGTAATATTTGTCATATAATAGAATGCTTTCAATACTTAAAATGAAAAAAAATAGCTTATAGGCAAAAGTGGATGAATTTTAAAACATTATGTGAAGTCAAAGTGGTAAGAGAAACAACAATCTATACCATATGATTCTATTCATACAAACTTCAACACAGGGCAAAACTAACCAAGAGTGTTTAACAGAGCTGCGTTTACTTCTGGGAATGAAGACATTATAGAAAGTGAAGTTTTCGGAGTAGTGGGAGTATACCTCTCTTGGTATGGAAGATGTAATTACCCACTAGCACATATTTGAGAATACTCATTGGACTATATTTTTAAATATTTACTTGTGTACATTTATTTCAATAAAAAATTTCATAGGTCTAAAAAAAAGAGGGCACAGAAATATTCCACTAACCCTGGGCACCATCCACACTTACTTTTCCTGTCTCCATTCTCAACAGTACCAGATACTATCACTCAAATTTCATTACTTAAAGGGTAAGTGAAAAATTGTGTATTGTCCTTTTTATTATTATTACAAATGAAAGCACAGATAAGGGTGAAAATTTGCTCCTATGCTTATGAGTCATTTGTATTCCTTCATCTATACATTTTTATAAACTTTGCTCACTTTTTTATTTCTTTATAGCTTTAATGTTACCACTTGAATGGTTAAAAATCTTTAGCAGATAAATGATTAATACTATTAATCAAATTGGGAAAATTTATTCATACATCTCTAGTACATGAATAATAAATATTTTTAATCTATAGAGTTTTGTGAATACATTTTCCCAATTTGTCATTTTAACTTTTATCCTTTTTTTGTTTGTACACAAGTGACAACCCGGTAATTGAAGGTGGGGCTCGACTTAGCTATGGCTTCTTTTCCGTCCAGAAGGGAAGGCAGAAACAATATCTCAGTTCTGGGATACTACTGTCCTTTTTGTTTCTTCTTCTACATCTTTCTGCCTGTGAACAAGTGAAGCAAAAGTTGAGGTTCCAAATCAACATAAAACTCTATCAAACATCTTAAACAATTAAAGGAGTGGAAATCAAAAGAAAAGTAAGTGTTTGGCCAGAGGAGACAAAAGGAGAAAAGAAGAACCAAAAAGAACACTGAAATACTGTCATCATTTTGAGGGAACAATGAAACCTGAAAAAAAGCAAGACAGCTGGAACTTAATTCATATGTGGATGTTTATAATGATAAGTAAAAAAACTGATCAACTTCGGTCTGTTTAGTATTATGTAGTCTCTTCTCTGTTGTCTTTAATGCCTGTTGTTTAATATTTGAGTGATGGAGGGTTGGGAATTACAGTGCTACCACTGGTATTTGTTAATGAACCTTTAAATTGGCCATTACTGTTATAGCCTGTTTATGTTGGCTTGGCTGTGGTGGCTCTTTTATTGAAATAGACAACACAATTAATTTACTTCAGTCCTCTAAAATGTTTGGGTTGAATCCAGTTAAAATGACTGCCAGAAATAGTGCCAGTTCCTGGACTGGCAACAGGAAAACTCTACAAATATCTCCAACCAAGAGTGCCAATTCTCAAGGAGCAGAGGAGGGAGATGTGGTTGGAGGAGGAAGGGAGAAGACACGTACATACCAATCACACATCAGAGAGAAAAAGAAATCAGATCACAAGAAAACTGAAGTGTTAGATCTAACTAACAACACAGATTGCCTACCCCATTATGCTGGTCTTTGGTATTACGATGGATTGATGATGCTTCTAAGAAATGTATTTTTATCACTTTCTGTTTACTCAAATGCCATACCATACTGATCTCTGTCCAAGAACCAGGTTTTCCATATAAGAAGTTCATGGGTACATTGCAACATCCTAGACTTACTACTTTTAGCTCTGGGAAATATATTGCTAGGTATTTTTGGACACAATTTTTATTTTTAAAATGTACAAGCAATTCATGCCCATTACTGAGGTATTAGAAAATGCAGATAAGCAAAAAGAAAAAGTTTAAATTGCATATACTCCCAGTACCCAATGATACTACTCTAATAGATTGGTGTGTATTTTGTGTATATATGTGTACACATTAAATGCTCACTAGGAGTTAAAGGATACATCAGAAAAAGAGACAACCAAAATCCCCTGCCCCCATAAATCTTAACAGGATAGGCCAAACAGAAAGTAAAGAAAAAACAATATATTTATTGCATGTTAGATCACTGCAAGTGCTACGGAGTAAAATGAAACTGTGAAAGGGAGTAGGAAATACTGGGGATTTCATTTTAAGCAGAGTTTTATTGAATGGGAACTGCATAGACCCCTAAAGGGAGGGAGAGGGCAAAGCTATGTGGATGTCTCCTGGAACAGCATTGTAGGCAGAGAGCCAGTTCAAAGGCCCCAAGATGAGAACATGAACAGGGGGCTAGAGTGGGAGAAAGAAAAAGGAAGCTAATGTCAACATTTGTCCTCTGATTTTTTTTTCTTATTTCTTCCCTGACCTATAGATTATTCACAGGGATTTTAGTTTCTAAATGTTTGGGGTTTTCCCAGACAACTAATTGTTATTGGTTTTCAACTTAATTTTATCTTGGTCAGAGAACATAGCAAGAAAATGAGGTGTTATCTTACTTTAAAAGAAGTTTAATACATGATATATTTGTCTGATACAATTTCAATCCTTTTGTATTTCTTGAGGCTTATTTTGTGACCTCGAACATGATCTATCTTGGTGAGTGTATCATGTATACTTGGAAGATTGCATTTTTGATAACTGTTGTGATACCTGGTTATATCAATGTCATTCAGGTCAAGATGGTAGATATTTGATGGTAGATGGTTATTCAGATCATTTACATCTTTACTGATTTGTTTAAGTCTAGTTTATCAATTTTCTTAAAGAGGAGACAATCTCTATCAAAATCTATTTTCCTTTTTCTAAGTATCTGTTTATTTAATCCTGTTAATTTTTGCTTCATGTATTTTGAAACTATTCTTAAGCACACACACAGTCATGATAATTGTCTTCCTAATGAAATGACTTTCATCATTACAAAATCTTTCTTGATCTTTAGGAATACATTTTGTTTTAACATCGATTTTACCTATTATTAATATAGCCATTGCAGCCTTCTTTTGCTTACTCTTGGCATGGCATATCTATTTCTCATCTTCAGCCATTTACTTTGAATTTATCTGTCTTTAAGGTTTTAAATACATCTCTTATTAACAGGGTTATATTTCTTTATCTTAGAATTTCTGCATTTTTCTCTGTATTTATACTTAAACCGTATCTCTGATAGGTGGCATATGATTGGGTCCTGCTTTTATCCATTTGGGTAGTTTTTAAATTGGGCGTTTAGTTTCTTAATATTTAATGTAATCACTGACGTGGCTCAATTTAGATCTGCCATTTAGTGTTTCATTTGTCCACTTTATTTTTTATTACTCTCGTCCCCTTTTCCTCATATTTTTTTAATTTTTTGAATGTTTTTTAAGTTTTATTTTTTACTCTAGGGAGTATAATGCAAATATTTAGCTTTTCCTAACCAATATAGAGTTAAAATTGTACCAATTCGTATCAGTTGTAGAAACACTGCAACTATATTTATATATATATAAATAAGCCTATATAGGCTCATTTACCAAGGTCACTATCATTTAGCTAAAATTTTAATATATATTATATCCACATAGGTTATAAATCCATTAAAATAATTTCTAATTTTTGCTTTAAGCATAAATATATGTATGAATATGTATGTGTGTATATATACACACATACAGAGAAGTGTGTGTGTGTCTATATGTATATATAGTGTTTTGCATTTACCCAATATTTACCATTTCTTCCTGAGAATCCAGTTTGTATTTGGTATCATTTCCCTTCAGCATGAATAAATTGTTTTAGCCTGATGTAGCTTGAGTTCTTAAGATGCCAGTCTGCTGTTTTTATTCACATATTTTAAACTTCTCTTATTGGTTGAATTTAGAATTATTATAGCTTCTTGATAAATTGAACTCTTTATTAGAATATAATGTTTCTCTTGGTCCTGGCATTTTTCCTTGTTCTAAAGTCTACTTGGTAAGATATGAAATGAGCACTCCAACCTTCATTTAAGTGGTGTTTTTCATGTTATAACTTTTTCCATTCTTTAACCTTTAACTTATGTCTTTATATTCAAAGTGGGTTTCCTGTCAACAACATATATATAGGTCTTGGTTTTCATCCAATCTGACAATATTTACTTTTAATTGGAGTGTTTGGACTGAGAGCTATCCAATAAAAATACAGTGTGAGCCACAAATATAAGTCATGTATGTAATTTTTTTATATTTCAGTAGACACACCAAAAACAAGTATTTTTTCAAAATGCTATTTGATTTATCCAAATACATCAAAAATATTATAGTTTAAACATACAATCAATATAAAAATATATTACTGACTATTTTACATTATTTTAACTCATACTGAGTCTTTGAAATCCAACACATGTTGTATAAACTCACATCACATCATGGCTAAGCCACTAGATGTGATTCTAGTATCAGACGGCACAATATATGCAGCGTGGCTGTCAGTAACACCAAAGTTAAATCTATCATCTTGCTATTTTCTGTTTGTTCTATCTGTCTCTTCTTTCACCAATACTGCACTGTTATGATTACCTTAGCTTTACAGTAGTAGTAAGTCTTGAAGTCAGGTAGAATCATTCCTCCAACTTTGTTCTCAGTATTGTGTTGGCTATTCCTGGTCTTTTGTCTCCCTGTATGAACTTTAAATTCACTTGTCAGTATCCACAAAACAAACGGCTGGGATTTTGATGGAATTTTATGGAATCTATAAATCAAGCCCAGAAGGAGTGACATCTTGCCAGTATGGAGTCTTCCTATTCATGAACATTGAATATATCTCCATTTATTTATTTCTTCTTTGATTTATTTCATCAGAGTTTTATAGCTTTCCTCATATTGCTCTTATACACATTTTATGAGATTTATACCTAAATATTCCTTTTTTATGCTAATTTGATATTATATATTTAATTTCAAATTATATTTGTTCCCTGCTGTTAAATAAGAAAGCAACTGACTTTTGAATATTAAACTTATAATCTACAACCTTGCAATAGTCACTTTTTAGTTCCTGGAGTATTCTTGTCTATTTGGGATTTTCTACATAGGCAACCTTATTATCAATGAACAAGGATAGTTTTATTTCTTCTTTTCCTATCTGTATACCATTTATTTCCTTTTCTTGTATTATTTCATTAGCAGGATTTCCATTATGATATTGAATAGGAGTGGTAAGAGGGGTCATTTTTGTTTTCCTCATGAAGTTACCAGAAATGATTCTGGTTTCTTACTAGTGAGTCTTACATTAGCTGCAGGTTTCATGTAAATGTTCTGTATCAAGTTGAAAAAGATCCCCTTCACTCCTAGATTGTTGAGATTTTTTAATCAAGAATGAGTGTTACAACATGGATGGACCTCGAGATGATCACACTAAGTGAAGTAAGTCAAAGACAAAGATCATATTACTTATCTGTGGAATCTAAAAAATGATACAAATAAACTTATTTAACAAAACAGAAATAGTCTCACAAACACAGAAGACAAATTTATGGTTACCAAAGGGGAAGTAGGGGGAGGGATAAATTAGGAATTTGGCAATAACGGATACACACTATTATTTATAAAATAGATAAACAACAACAGGGACATACTGTATAGTACAGGGAACTATATATTCAGTCTCTTGTAATAACTTATAATGGAAAAGAATCTGAAAAAGTATATATCTATATATAAAAAATTCACTTTGCTGTACACCTAAAACATTATAAATCAACTATACTTAAATAAAACATAAAAAATGATAATAAAATAAAAATGAAAAAAGAACAAGTATTAGATTTTGTCAAATGTTTTTCACATTTCTTGGTATGATTACATGATTTGTGCTTTTAGCCTGCTGATATGAAGCACTACTATAACTGATTTTTGAATGTCAGACTAGTCATACATATTAGGAATAATTCCTACTGGGTTATGCTCATAATTCTTTATAGACATTGTTGGATTTGATTTGTGCTTTTTTTTTTTTTGAGTAATTTTGCATCTACGTTTATAAGAGATATTGGTCTGTCTTTTTTCTTTTTTCCTTTCTTATAGTGTCTCTGTCTGGTTTTGGTATTAGGGTATTGCTGACCTCATGAATGCGCTGGGAAATATTCCTCCTGCTTCAAATACCCGGGAGAGGTTGGTAAAATTTCTTTCTTAACTACTTGATAGAATTCACCAGTGAACCTGTCTGGGCTAAGTGCTTCCTCTTTTGGTAGGTTATTAATAATTATTCAATTTTTTAACAGATATAAGCCCATTCAGATAATGTATTTCTCTCTATACAAATTTTGGTACATTGTGCCTTCTGAATAATTGGTACATTATACCTAGGTTATCAAATTTGTGGACACAGAGTTGTTCATAACATTCCTTTATTATATTTTCAAATGTACATGGGATCAGTAGTCATAGCCTTTTTTAAATTTCTGTTATTAGTAAATGTGTGTTCTATTTTTCTTAGTTAATTTGACCAGAAGTAATTTAACAAGAAGAATTTATCAGCTTTATTGATACTTTCAAAGACCCAGTTTTTGGTTTTGACTTTCCCTATTGATTTGTTTTAAATTTCATTGATTTCTACTCTAATTTTTATTATTAGTTTTCTGCTTCTTACTTTGGATTTAATTTGCTCTTTTTCTAGTTTCCGCACCTTGGATGAGACAGAATGGATGGGGGGTTCTGAAGTCAGTATTTTCCCTTCCCCATATCAAAGGTCTTCCTCAAAAAACAAGAACAATCTCAAATAAACAACCTAACCTACCACCTAAAAGAATAGAAAATGAACAAACAAAATCTAAAGTCAGAAGAAGGAAAGAAATAATAACGATCAAGGAGGAAGTAAATAAAATAGACATTAAAAAAATAGAAAAAAAAATCAATCAAAAACCTGGTTTTTTGAAAGAGTAAACAAAAATCAACAAACCTCTGGCCAGGCTCACCAAGAAGAAAAGAGGGAGGACACAAGTAAACAGACAAGAAAGGAAAATGGAGAAATTACAACCAATACCACAGAAATACAAAAAACCACAAAAAAATACTATGAACAATTATATGGAAGCAAATTGGACAACCTGGAAGAAATGGACAAGTTTCTAAAAACATACACTGAAGTGATATAGAATCACCAATAAAAAACCTCCCTGCAAACAAAAACCCAGGACCAGATGGCTTTATTGGGAAATTCTACCAAATATACAAAGAATTCACACTGATCCTTCTCAAACTCTTCCAAAAGATTGAAGAGGGGGAAATAGTCCCAAACTCATTCTATGAAGCCACCATCACCCTGATACCAAAACCAGACTAAGACACTACCAAAAAAGAAATAAAAAGGATCCAAACTGGAAGAGAAGAGGTAAAATTGTCACTATATGCAGATGACATGATACTATATATAGAAAACCCTAAAAGCTCCACACAAAAACTACTAGCGCTGATGACAGAATTTGGCAAGGTAGCAGGATATAAGATTAACATACAGAAATCAGTAGCATTTCTTTACACTAACAATGAAGTATCAGAAAAAGAGAGTAAAGAAACAATAAAATACTGAGGAATAAATCTGACCCATGAGGTGAAAGGCTTATATGCAGAGAACTACAAAACACTGATTAAAGAAATTAAAGATAACTTAAAGGAATGGAAAGATATCCCATGCTCTTGGACTGGAAGAATCAGTATTGTTAAAATGGCCATACTACCCAAGACAATCTATGGATTTAATGTGATCCCTATCAAATTACCCAGGACATTTTTCACAGAACTAGAACAAATAATCCTGAAATTTATATGGAATCACAGAAGACCCAGAATTGCTACAGCAATACTGAAGATAAAGAATGAAGCTAGAGGAATAAACTACTCACAGACTTCAGACAATACTACAGACCTACAGTAATCAAAAAGTGTGGTACTGACATAAAAACAGACATATGCATCAATGAAACAGAATGGAGAGCCCAGAAAACCCAAGAATTATGATCAGTTAATCTTTGACAAAGGAGGTAAGAATATACAATGGAATACAGACAGTCTCTTCAGCAAGTGGTACTGGGAAAACTGGACGGCAGCATGTAAATCAATGAAGTTAGAACATTTCCTCACACCAGACACAAAAATCAACTCAAAATATGTTAGACTTATTATAAGACAAGACACTATAAAACTCCTAAAAGAAAACATAGGCAAGCATGACTGAACATTGTTCTGAACACCAGAAATTGACACACTGTAATTGACTGTACTTCAATTAAAAAAAAAAAAAAGGAAAACACAGGCAAAACATTCTCTGACATAAATCTTAACAATATTCTCCTAGGGCAGTCTACCCAGGCAATAGAAATAAAAGCAAAAATAAACAAATGGGACCTAATTTAACTTACAAGCTTTTGCATAGCAAAGGAAACCATAAACAAAAGGACAATGTACGAAATGGGAGAAAATATGTGCAAGTGACATAACTGACAAAGGTTTAATTTCCAGAATATATAAACAGCTCATACAACTTAACAACAAAAGCAAATAACCCAAACCAAAAATGGGCAGAAGACCTAAACAAGCAATTCAATGAAGACACACAAATGGTCAAGAGGCACATGAAATAATGCTCAATATCACTAATAATCAGAGAAATGCAAATCAAAACTACAATGAGGTATCACCTCATTTTTCTCTATTTCATCCTGAGGACCTAATGGGACTACTGAAGGTAAAATTCTCATAAGCATGAAGTAAGTACCTTGTAAGACTGGACCTACCTGGAGTCTCACTCTCAAGCTGGTCCAAACTGAGCTTCCAACAATTCAGCAATTGCAGTGTAGGTGTTCCTAGCAGTACTGGCCTCAGCAGTGGGCTTCTGCTCTTGGACTTCTGCTCCTAGTTTAAAAAAAAAAAAAGGAACCTATAATTTGGGATATAAGACTCTATCTCCAGTTGGGGCAGCAGTTTGCCCTGTGACTTCAATTCACTGATGTTTCATATGTCTAAAAATAACTGTTGATTTTTAATTTGCTCATTTTTTTTCTTTCTGTGAAAATTAAGTAACAATTTTCAAGGTTTCTACATGTTAGATCAGAAACTGGAAGTTATAACTTTTTAAAGGCCTTTTCTTGTTAATTATTTTCTGTATTTATTTCTGCATTTATCTCTGTCCAATTATTTTTCTCCTGATGAAAACTTGTATTTTTCTGCCTCTGTAATTGCCTAGTAATTTTTGACTGGATGTTGGACATTGTGTATTTCACATTGTTCAGTGAAGGGTTTTGTTTTTGTTTTTGTTTTGCATTCCTTTAAAGAGCATTACACTTTTGACTGGGCAGACAGTTAAGTTACATGTGAGTCATATAATTCCTTTCAAGCCTTCCTTTGTAACTTTGTAAATATGTCCAGACAACCTTGATTTTAAGGCTAACTCACCTTTACTACTAAGGCCTGATGGATCATGAGGTCTCTCCACTCTAGCTTTTAAGAATAAAAATTACTTCCATCCGATATGGATGCCAAAAATTTTTTACCCTAGGCTTTCCCATCTTCTTTCTCCAACTTTATGGAGTTTCACTGACTGTTTGTATAGATCAGCACTGAGTGAAAAGACTCAAAGTGGCTGTTCTGCCTTTACCCAAAACTTTCTCATTACGCAGCTCCTTCCACTCTCATATTCTGCCCCACAGGTTCACTCCCCTACAGCCTTCCAGAGCCTTTATCTCTACTTCCTTAACTCTGTTCGATTACCTGGCTCTGTCTGCATTCCCCATCCCTGTGCTGTGCCTCCAATCAGTAAGCTCTGGTATTGGTGAGACCACTGCATATGTTTTCTTCTCTTAGGGATCATCATCCTGCATGCCAGAAGTCTGAATAGTCTGATGGCATTTTTTTTTTTTTTTTTTCTGGCTGCTAGTTATGGCCTGTTCCTACAGCAGTTACTTCTTCATGGACCTATGAAGATTCCTCTGTCTTCATTCACAACAAACATCTAGGCGTGTGGCCATTCTATCAATTTAAGAAAATGTTATTTGGGAAATGAAACTATCTAATAATTGATAATAACCAATAAAAGTAATTCTTGTTTCCAAACAATCTGTATTCCTTGTCCAAATATCAGTAATATGTCTTTATCAATGAAATTATCAAAATAAAGATCCAATATTAATCCATTTTAGATGATATATACATAGCAAAGGAAGTACCGAGTTAACTACCAACCAGCAATTAGAACATTTATCCTCATTTTTCTTATAAAGTGGAGAATCCTAGAAATACATATACCTTTCTTTCCTTTTTAAAATGGGAATTTATCTACTGTCCATTTAGAGAGATCTCTTTTTTTTCCTTAAGAGTTTATGGAATAGGGTAAATCACATCAAATCATCTCTTTACCCTAAATGCAAAAAAAAAAAAAAAAAAAAGGGTACTATTCATTTGTTAGGCTTTACTACTGAACTCTATGAGGAAAAAAAATTTTTTAAAGAATCTAAATTATTTTATTTCCTACCATTTATTACACACAGAAAAACTATAAAATTAGGGTTGAATTTTTTAATCACTTCTTACTCCATGACAAAAAATGTGTATCTGTAAGGTTCAGGGTATTTCAGGATTTTTCTTTTCTTTTTTTTTTTTTTTTAATTTCAGGATTTTTCTTAGCCTATTACCTAGTATATACAAAATGACTGAGGAGAAGTGTCATTAAATCAACACTCTTTCCCTTCCCTATCGAGTAACTTCCCTGTGTCACAGCTCACATAATCCCAAATGAGCATTCTTCCATGTTTGATTCTTTGTATCCTTCAGGCTCAAAATTAGCCTTCTTTTCTTAAGCTCAATTTTTATCCACTAGATCCACAGAAAACAAAATCACTGTAATCAAAACCATTTAGCACTTCATTAATGTTGTCTGTTTGGTTCGGTGGGGTAATGTCACATGTTTCTATTTCCCTAGGCATTTTATTCTCACCTTGAGCCGTATGTCTGTCATTCATTTCTACTGTATCAAGCATGAGGTAGCCATGCTGACATTTCTAGTATAATGAAAGAGAAATATAAGCAATTTACCAGAATTCATAGTGATAGCTATCAAACCTGTATGCCAGGTTTCTGTATTACTGTTGAATTTACACTATCTCTTTGACATATATAAACATGAGAATGAAGATGAAAGACAATGTATATATTACATTAGTAATCAAATGTAGAAACAAAATAGACTTATTACATATCAAGACTGCCTCCTCCCCTGAGTCCACCATAGCAGATGCAGCTTCTATATAGATGACATAGTTTTTAAATATTATCTTAAATGTCCAAGTCTTTATGTCTTGAGAGAGATAGGTTTGGCATGGAGAATAATAACACATTTTTTTAACATCCAATATCTTGTCACATCAATTATCTTAGTAATGTTTGCTTTGTAACTATATTCCCTTCACTCCCTAAATATCACAGGCAGTCTGTAATACAGTTCCTGGACCTTGATTCAACACCGGGCAGAAATCTCATGAAAACTTTTTTTTTCTATAATGCATAACATGTGGATTTCTTGGCTTACAGAGAGACTTTAAGAAGGCATGATTCTTTAATAATATACCATAGAGAAAATGTTCCTTAAAGTATGCGTTAAGATAAAAATAATCTAATTATGTAATTACAGATAGAGAAAGAGCTCTATGTGGTTAGCCTGGATCTAACTATGATAATATGATTTTCATGAAATTGGCATAGGTTACCAATTGAGACCACAAATATTAGATTGCTCATCATAGGTGGGCTTTCTGTAAGATTTTAATCATGAACATCCAATGACTGCATCAAATACCAATTAAGTTTGAAATCAAACATGGTTATGTTTTCTATATTAAGCACAATTTAAAGACATCACATTTGATTCATATGTAAATATCTGGCAAAAACCTTAAAGCTACTTTTTGGCCCATTTTTCATCTTTGGTAGATGAGAACATATTTTGCCAATATGAGAAGCTACGCAATCTTATGGGTTTAGGGATTTGATCCAAATCCAGAAGATACTGTAGTCTTTGATATTGTTTATACTTAGCAAAGCATAATTTCTATTTTCTACCAATAAAACAAAACAAAACACGGACTTAGAGCCTTCTCTAAATAAACAAACAAGAACATAAATACTCAAAATATTTCGGGAGCCCCCAAAGAAAAAAAAGCCCTATAAATCTTTTTGGTACATGAAGTGTATCATAACTTAAAAACTTAAGGATTTAGTTTCCCTTAATATATGCCTGAGTTTAAAGATAATAAGGAAATAAGTACTCAAAAATAAGTCTGAGGTTCTATTTCAACTATATTATTTATAAAAGAGTTCATGAGGACGGATGACTTCAAAACAGAGCTGTGTCATCTTTTTCTAGTTCATGTAAAACAAATGGCAACACTTTAAACATGTGTCTGTCTTTCATAATATTTTGCATTTTTCCCCTCCCCATAAAACCTCAACTCATCTATAAAAATATTTATAACTAATGAAATTGCAGTCATCCAAACAAATTTAGACAACTACAAACTAGAAACTGAAAACTGTAACTAACTGAATGGATAATTTTTTTCACTTGACATTATTTTAAACTTAAAGTTAACAAAATAGATAATGTGGGACTATTATTCCTAGGTTTACACTATTCTAACCTGTGTTGTAAGGAATGAGGAATTAATGAAGAAATTCTTTCTTTTTGCTCAAAGATTTACAATTACAGTAACTTAGGAAGAATCAGTTATCTGTGGCTACTCTGAAGTAAAGTGATGTCTTTTGAGTGTCTAATTCTTTGGAATGAAAATGCACATACCTGGGCACAAGAATCTTAACTGTGGGTATAGTACAAATGTATAAGATTTGCTTTTTGAAATAAAAAATTCCTAGTGAAGAAATTCATATGAAAATAAACAGAGGGCGGGCAAATAAACATGTGGCCCATGGTTAACAAAGTAGGAAAAAATGACTTTTCTTGTTTCATATTTGAGAATGGTAACTATAGATGAAGACAATTTGCAGATTTTATTCCCTCCAATTCAGTAAAATATTTGATTTGTTAATTTTTAAAAGACACTTCATACTGAAGGCTCCAGTGAATAATATTTTCTGAGACAAAATTTGCAAAAATGTTTTCAGTTGTATTTATCTAGCAGAGCCTGACTCATTTTGTAAGTCGTAATTACTAATGTTTTCTTTTGGGAGGGTGGAGGGTTGGTAATTAGGCGTATTTATTTACTTATTAATGGAGGTACTGGGGATTAAATCCAGGACCTTATTCATGCTAGGCATGCACTCTACCACTGAGCTATATACGCTGCCCTCTTAATTACTAATGCTTTTGAGAACAGTTAAGTCTAAAAAAAAAAAGAAGTACCACATATATCACCTGAATTTGAGAATGTTTCCCAAATTAATTTCCACAGAAAATATATCACATGAAGAAATATAAGCTCATGGATTTTTATAGAGTTAGTATCCATTCTTTTTAAAAATTCTTCCTAGAGAAGTGGTCAATGAATTTTCATCTTCAGCTTTCAGGGCTTTTTAACTCTATGCACTACTGAGTCATGTTCTGCATCCTGGCCAGAAGCTGAATATCCATTTTTCATGAAGTAATCAGAATATAAAATTTCCCTATAAGGAAATTGCAGAGATAAAATAGCTCAATGGTAGGTTAACATTTCATTTTCAACTTTCTCTTCCTTTTCTTTCTTTTTTTTTTTTTTTTTTGGCAAAACACCAATAGACCACTCATGTTAGTAAAACAGAGTCTATAAAAAACAGTACCACAAGCCTAATGTGAAACACAACAGTAGTATCCTGGACAATAACTCTGCTTTCTTATATATTTATTTTGTCCAATCCCACCTCAATAATTATGCTTCATTGAAATTTCACTTTCATTTAAATACTGTTTTATACAATTCATTTCCAGAGTTATACAGCTAATTTTTTCACTGATTAGAAAGAATAGGTATAATTTCTTTCCACAACGAAAAAAAGTATTTTTTCATTTGC
Source organism: Camelus ferus (assembly GCF_009834535.1). Lineage (NCBI taxonomy): Eukaryota > Metazoa > Chordata > Mammalia > Artiodactyla > Camelidae > Camelus > Camelus ferus. The sequence continues at coordinate 1,542,076 of NW_022588424.1, read as the reverse complement.
TTTATAAGACTTCTCTTGTGACTCAATATTCTAAAGTAGCTTATGACATTGGCCTGTTAAAATCTAAATACTTTAAAGATTGAGTGATATTTAAAATGAATAATTTTTTGAACGCCTTAGCTTTTTGTTTTTTGAGGAAAAATAAGATGAAGAATTAGCCTTTCAAATTTATATCAAACTGCCAAGGAAAGTCACTAGGCCTTCTCAGAACTCACCACTCTCCATCTCCATGATTAAGGTAAGAGAGTTGACCTGTTAGTTCAGTTCTGTTTTCAGTTTCAGCAATGTCTTAATTGGAAAATTACAAAACAATGTTGTCATGCAAGACTTCCAGGGGTACATCTGTTTCCAATGTACAGTATATAATTTAATGACGAGACACTTCAGTGGTCTACCCACTGCAAATCTCAGTTGTTAAATATGTCTGGAGCAAGACCTCTTTAAATAGTAGGCACTTTTTTGGTACATTAATTTTCTCACACTCAGAAGCAGAAAATGTAATTCTAACTGTCACTTTGTGTAAAGCTCTGTTTACTTTAAAATGCTATTTACAGCCTAAGTGTCTTGTTCAAACTGATTAACTATAGTGGGATTTAAAACTTTTATAAAACCTATTTATTATGGCTAATGTTTTTAGAATTTTTTTCTTCCCTTCAGACTATGGTTTAAAAAATCTATCTAATTGGTAATAAAACACAGGTTCTCAAGGCAAATCTTGAAAAAGATAAGCTAACTGTATTCCAGAAGACACTGAAATTTTAAATGCAAGCCACAAACTTGGTGTAGAGCTACAAGTACAATCATAGAATGTAAACACTTCTCCAAGAGATTAGGAACGGAGAACCAAAGCCAAAACCAAAGCCAAAACAACCATCCCCAGACCACAATGGCCCAGTGGTTACCAACGGGATCTTCAATTATGATTCAACGTGGCTAACCACATGCTTGCTAAGTTGCTTGGTATCCAATGAATCTTTTACAGTGCATAAGGTCTAATTATATGTGGTTAAATGTGGTTTATCCTGTTTGGAACTTGTTTGACCAGTATTTCAAAGAGATAACAAATCTTGATGATAACCGCATATTTTACTAGGATGGTGAGGGGAAAATATCCCACTAAAGAAATACAAGTGGAAGAACTTTTATTAAAATTGTGAAAGTACTGTAGTCAGCCTCCATTTTTAGTTATAGAAAGATAGTACCCTGAAACAATCAACTCCTATCTTCATTTAGAATATCAAATAACTCCTGTATTTACAGTTAATACTATTCTATTGAGTTGAAAAAAAATATTTCCCAGTGAGATCTTTTTTTGCAGTAGGTAATCATGGGATGAATGACTCTCCAGCATAACAAAGAATTTAAAGAGAGCTTTCTTTAACATTAATTAATGAGCTTTTTTAAAAATATATAATTGTGACATAATCTTACAAGAAAAGTTAGAACCTCTAACCCTTGAGTCATTGAAAACCACTGCATCACAGGAGTTTCTCAAGCAAAATTACAGAGATGACAGCTGAAATGACTAAAGGTTGATTTTGTCCTTGTTTCTTTAATTCAGTCTCTTAACTCTCCTACTTATAGGGCATCATAAAGATATTCTCCATATGTTGCTTCTCAAGTACCTATGACATAATTTTTCTGTAATCGGCTCTTCTCTAACAATTTAGTATTTTCCTGATATCCCTTCCCTGACTTCCAACCACTATGCACACAGAAAATACACACACATCTTAAATGAGTGACTAAATTCTTACCTTAGAAACTTAATTTTGCTGGAAAAATGCATAAGATTCTTCAATGAAATTTAGATTATTTTTCAAATTATCTTATTCGGATGACTGTTAAAGATATAAATTTGAGTATTGTCAGCACGTAGCTGGTATTTAAGCCAGTATTTGGATGAGATCATTAAGGGAATGAGTGTAAGTGAAGAATAAGAGCATCAAATATTGAGCTCAGGAGCAAAGCAATGACAACCAGAGATGAGGAGAAGCCAGCAAAGGAAACTCAAAAAAAGTACTGAATGAGGAGGAAAAAGCAAATTGTGTGGTGACCTATAAGACAAATGAGGCCATCAGATCAAGCAAGATGGAATGATCAACACTGTCAGATGATACTGTGAGGTCAAGAAGCATGAGAACCCAAAACTGACCACTTGCCTAGCTGTATGAAGGTTATGGGTAAGCTCAACAATATCATTTCTTGGTGGAGTAGTGGGGGCAAAAGCCCAACTTGAGTAGATTTAAGGGACTTGTAAAATAGCAACTAGAGACAGCACATACAGACATCTCTTCTGAAGAGATTTACTGTAAAGGGGAGTAAAGAAACATGACGGTAGCTGGCAAGGGAAGTATAGTCAAGAGAAGTCCTTGTTCATGCATAGTAGTGTGCATCTGTTAATCCCATATTCCTAATTTACCCCTCCCTCTCCCTTTCCCAGCTGGTAACCATATATTTGTTTTCTATGTCTGTGCTGTTTCTGTTTTGTATATAGATTCATTTGTATTATTTTTCAGATTCCACATATAAATAGTATCATATAATAGTTGTCTTATTATGTCTGACTTCATTTAGCATGGGGAATTACATTAAATATCTTGTAATAACCTATAATGGAAAATAATCTGAAATATATATATAACTATATATATGTGCACACATATATATACATATATATCTGAATCAATGCTGTATATCTGAAACTAACACAATATTGTAAGTCAACTACATTTCAAGAAAAATAAAGAGAAGCTCTTGTTTAAAATGAGAGAATAGCACAAAAATAATCTAGAAGAGAGGGAAAATAATAATATAGGAGAGAAATGAGAGATTTGTGGAAAAATGTCTTGAGCAGACATAAGGTGTTCTGTATCTAGCCTACCAGTTGAGGAACTGTATTTAGAAATAGGGAAGGAAGAGCATGTGGATGCAGAATCTGGTACAGGGAGGGATACGGGGGTGGACGCCAACAGAAATTCTCTTCAGATTGCTCTAAATGTTATAACCTGAGAGTAAGCGTGGGAAAGGAGGTTTTGAGGCAAGAGGATAAGGTATGAAACTTTTTTTGAAGAATGAATGAACTAGAGATATGCCATATGACTTTCTAACAACTTGGTTTGAACATTATTTAAAAAGTTGCCGCTAGTTTAAGAAAATCTATTTTCATGATCAGAAAGTGTAAGAAGCTTAACCCTACTACAGCATTAGTCTCATTCCTTTTATTTCTGCTTGATTATAGAACACTCTAAACATACACAAACTAGAGGAAATAGTATAATAAAAACTTATGCATCCATCACCCAGTTTCAATAATTACCAACCTAAAGTCAGTCATCATTTTCCTTCTTTTTAAATATTTTAAAACAACACACATATGTATATACATACACATATATAATAGTATATCCTCTATATCATTTTATTTAATCTGTAAACATTTCAAAATGTATCTCTAAGTGAGAGATACTTTTTAAAATAAATATTCCATTATCATACCAAAAATAAAAGAAAATTCTTTAAATATCCATTCATTGTTTATACTTCCCTAATTTATTTACTTTAATTGGGGTCTAATTAAGATCATAACTTTGCAATTGGATAATTTCATTTTCAAACATCCTTAATTCTGTAGTTTCCCATCCACCTGATTATATTTCTTTAAAATGTTTTCATTATTATTGTTGAAGAACCTTGTTTGTTCATTGTACAGAGTTTACAGCACTCTGGATTTTGCTAACTGCATTAACTATGGGGGATTTAATATGTTCTATTCCTTTAGTTTTTTATAAATTGATAATTAAATCTAATGGTTTGATCATATTCAGGTTTGATTGGGCAATTTGTTATTTCATAGGTGGTAATATGTAATCAAATAAGGGGTATATAATATTAACTGTTTCTGTTTTCAGCTATTTACAATTGCCTAGATCTCTTAATTTAACTGGAGTTACAAAATCTTCACATTCTACCATTTCTTCATTTATTAGCTGAAATAATCCCAAAGAGTAAAATGTCACCTTATAACTAGTTACTCATCCTGAAGTACAGTTCACATAGAAAAGATTAGAAAAAATATCTTGATATTTTCCATTACATGGAAGTTTTCCAAATAATCATTTGGTTCCCTAGGATCCTCATAGGTCACCTACTAATGTTTATTTCAGTATTGCTATACACTCATGGATGTAAACAAATCTGATTCATTTCAACCTGTTGCCTTACTATTAATGATTTCCAAATTTCTTCTCTTTGACTACTGTCAAGCTATACAAATTGCCTTCTGAGTCTTTTTAACCTACATCTTTACAGAATCAGATGATAGTTGCCAAACCCTGAAAGAATAACCTGAAAATTTTGTGCTTTTCACTAATGCAATGGCTACAAATATGGCACATTTTAAAGTTTAATCTGCATGACTAACACTTTTCTATTCCTTTCTTTGTCTAGGCCAAAGTATAGCCATTGGGCTGACCACCTGGCTTTGTAAATACAGTTTTATTAGAACTCAGCCACACTCATTTATTTACATATTATCTATGACATCTAACACAGCCTCAAAGTAGAGTAGTTGCACACAGACTATACAGCCAACAACCCTTAAATATTTACTATCTGGCCTTTAACAGAAAAGTTTATTGATCCATGGTCTAGACAATTAGCATCATAAATCATGCCCTTATTTTAGTGTTTGCCAGTTTCTGTGAAATAAATGCCCACACCTTGCAAATTCCAACATGATAATCACTGAAAGCACAGTTGGGAAGAAATGCACATCAACACACCATTATTTCTGTTTTCACCATGTAGTTTACAAATGGCATAAGTAACTTCAGCAGCACAGATCATAGCAAAATGTAGTGAAATAATCAGAAGTTGATGAATTTTAAGAATGCATTCCTTCTGCTTTTAAGATTATTCAGTTATAAGTTCATACAATTTAATTTTTTAGTAATGACTTTGTGTAACTACCTGATCAAAAGGTACTGAGAACTTAATAATCAGCTCTCAGAAACTGATATAAGGTGGCTCCAGTTCATTTCTTATATCCCACTAACCATCTCTTTAGTTGAAGCATGAGTTTTGATTTTGAACACCTAGTAGAGACATCCACTGCCCTATTGATAGTGTGTTTTACCGTCTGGCAAGGAAGCTATGAATTAATAGTCTCAAGCACTACGCCTTACACAGAAAAACTTAAAAAACCCAAATACTCTAGTGTGATTACATATTAAGACTATATGTAGTCATAAAGGTACCTCCTGTAGAAAAAGAACAATTTGGCTACATCTAAAGGGTCTCTGAGATTTGAGAAGACTTGGTTGAAAGGAAGTATTGATGAATTTAAGAAAAAAAAAATGTACTGAGACTTTGAAATGCTGTTTCTACCAGCTGGTTACCATATGCACTTCCCCAAAAGTCCAGCCGTAAGTGGTTTCCTAGGGTCAGAGTGAAGGCTATGGAGCATAAGAGTGAAGTCCCACCTTTTGCCAAATAAAAGTTACTGGTTTATCAACAAATTTAAACCACCAGAGGCTGGTCACAGCCTCTCCACCTCAAGCACGTCACTAGTACTTAATTACAACTGAATATGAGATTTAGCCCTCAAGCCATCTCTGGTGTCGTATCTCACAGACTTTTACATTTACACTTTTTTGTTTGTTTTCAGTATGCTGTAGATTTTTAAAAGAATTTTGTAGAGTCCTAGAATAACTTTTGAAAAATCTTAAGCTTTTCTTGGCAGAAATAGAATAATGCTCAGAGTTCCTGCATTTCAATACTGGGCAGGTAGAGACTGTGAGAACAAGCAACCAGTGCAGCTAATACAATGGAAATACAGAGCATATTTGAAACTTGCAAGGAGAATTACCACTCAGATTTATCATAGGCTTGATTTATGGTGGGTATCCTTGAGTCTACCCAAATACCCTTCCCCTTGTTAAACATATTAAACCAAAGATTTCGGCTGAGATAAAGAATTAGAGAGTTCATAGAGCTATATTTTAAGTAATATTCATTAGATAAAATGTGAGAAACCTTCCCACATTATGGCTTGTGATCCACAGAAATCAAGAGGCAGGACCTCTTCATTCTAAAGACCTGACAAAGTGGTTTTCTTTGATCAAAAAATGAACCAGACACTAAAATATGGCCATGGAAGAACTTAAAGGAGGGAGATGCTCAAACCCTCCCAGAGTCTGCCATTCAGTCCAGCACCTGAAAAGAAATGATTCACATACAAAGGCATTACCATGTGAATGGTGTTTCCGCACAATTTCTGCATATGCTGCCTTGCATTTTTATCAAGATGACAAACATACACCAGCGTGAGAAAGCAGGTGCCTTTTTCCCCCATATCTTTTGAACATCAGTATTTCCCAGCAGTTAACCGCATGTGATAATGGCCAGAGCACAGAAACGTTTTGATTTAGATCCAAACTCTTCACCCAGAAGCAGCTTTTTGTTGTATATTTTAAGCTTGGCGCTTTTGATCCAGATTTCATTATATGGCAGATCATTTAAATAAGAAGGCAAAGAGGCTGATTGAGGGGGAACTTCGTAAGATGTTGGAGTCTCAAAGAATATTTCAGCTCAGAGGGATTTCTTTTTTGGAGCCAAATTCAGATCCCACCTACTGAGTTAAAGCAATTAATTATTAACCACAGACATATTAAAATTACAAGATATCAGGTTGACAGCACAGTGCAAGGAGCCTTCAAATTGCGATTTCCCAACTTAATGACGATGATAAGACAGGACTGAATGGTAAATTGCTATTGCTTTCAGCTGAAATTTTAAAAGTGCTGTGTCCTGATCACTTGTTACAGAGAGCTGCTATTCATTCAGCAGCACTCCTAGCAGAAATAAACCCAGGGTCTGGTGTGGTGGCAGCTGAGATGCTAATTCACAAGACAGCAAGCAGAGAGAAGCTGCTAAGTGGCACAGTGGGTTAATGACACACTACAGTGCTTCACCATGGGAGACATATGGGTTGAATTCTGGCATTGTTCACAAGTGAAAATTGGTTTACCAATCTTCCCTTGGTCCCTGGTGGACAGTTGTCCTTGTCCTAGACCTCCTCAGATGCTGTCCTAATTTTCTGCACAGGAGAGGCTCAAGTCTGGAAGAGCAGGAGGGTTACTTATAAGAGTGCAATTGGTTTGGCAGAGTCAGAAGAGGAAATGGGCCCAATACCCTCCTTCTTTTAATCCAGTCCCTACCAGTATCTCATTTTCACAAGCATGAAAATCCATTCAGAGCAGCAAAGGAAAGAAAGGCAATAAACAAGGCCAATTTCCTTTCTGATAAAACTACATCCCCAAAGAGCTAAGAGGGCTTAGCATCAATTTATTAAAACGGGGATATTTGTTTGCAGCAGGCCTTGCTCTTAGTTGCAGGTAATGGGAATAAAAGTTTAAGGTAAGTGGAATAGTTTAGTCAAAAATATATGCATTTGCTAGAATAACTGCATAAAATATGACTGTGTGTAACTCTTCTCATTATAATACTGATGCTCTTAGTATCAAGAGAATGCGTACAATAACACAATTTTCTAATATATTTGTGTATTTTAGAAGATAGTTTTTCTCAGCTTAAATAAGTGCCCTTGCTTTAAGAGAAAGACATTCACTTAATTTATTCCCCCATGAAAAAAATCACCAGGAATAGACATGTAAAAATTACAAACAAAACAAAATGATGAGAGAAAAAGAAATTTAATTAAAAATCTCAAATGTAAGGAACTCATAGGGGAAACAGGAGGAAATTACATAAGTGGATAATACTAATCTTTTCTAATTCAGAAAATAAAAGGTTTGGTAATAGAAACTGAAGCATTCAGGAAAGAATGAAATGAAATTTTAAAAAAATAAGGAAAAAATATCTAGCATAAAAAAAGATATAACATTTAATAAAATTAAAGTTAAATATCTATAAAAGACTTTTTAACCTGACAAAATAATGAAAAATAAAATGCTGAAATAGTCTGCGGATTCAAGCTGTTCAGATGTTTTCAACCTCTACAATCACTATTTTCTGAGACTATTTAATATACTCTTCCATTAATTCTCACTTTAACCAATTATTCCTCCCCAATCATATATATATATATTTACTTTTAACTGGTATTGGCAATAGCTCATTGATTCAGTATTAAAAGAATATACACAGGAGGCAAACATTTCAGAAAGAATCAAATAGAAGATAAGAGATTTATAAACATCAAATAGAAATAGACAATGGAAGAAAAGCTCAAATGTAAAGTTATTTGCCTGAAGAATAATTTACTTTTAATTTACTTTTTCCAGCAGCCATGATCCCTAAGGATGACAGATGCATCCAGCCCACATTTTCCTTCCTTTGGAACTTTGGCTCATCCTCACTAAGAACAGTCAACTTTATGAAGCAAATGCTACCTATTACTCACATCCAACAAGACTCTTATTCACTTATGGTCAATATGTCCCTCAGTTCCCATTTCCATTCCTATACCCAAAGCAAGTTTCCAAATGAGCTTTCAAAATCCTGTTCTCACATCAGTCTCATCTCTCTCTGGATTGCCTCCAACCTCTTGGCCCATTCAAATTGAATCCATTTTTATTCCTTTCCTACATCTGTGGTCCATGGTGGTCTCTTATTCCTGTAACAACTGACTCATTAGGAATTATAAAACAGCCCAAATCATGCCTTGGAATTTCCTATGTGACTTTACATGGTTATGAATTCCTCATGTGTCTTTGTCTAGTCTCTTCAAATAAACTTTAAGAGAAAGACAGAGACACAAGATAGTTTTTCAATAAACATTTTGAGATATTTCTCTTTTGACTTTACATATTTATTTTGATATACCAGAACAGCCAGCACAGTGCCTTGCCCAGAGGAGTAACGTAATAAATATGTTTGAATGAATGCTCACCATAAAATAATTACAACTTCTTTTTCTTTGTTAACAGATTATCCTCCCCAGTTCTAGTAAGATATTTAAAACCTTCATAAAATTTAAATGGAACACAAAGCAGAACCATTTAATTCTCTACTATTAATCTGATGATGACAGATTTTAAATGTAATAAGACTTCATTTTGATTTTAAAATACTTCATTTAATACTATGAAAATTATGATATAATTCAAGTGCAATTTTGGATTCTTTCAAAATACACTGTGACAAGTTTAAAATTATTTAAAAACCTCCAAGACCTTTCCCTACACAGAGCATAAGATAAGAGCAGTTTCTATGTAATTTCTAGCATAGCAGAATGTCAATTAGAAATATTTATTCATTAAAGTACTTGGAAAGACAACATGGGCTAAATATATCCAAAGTTTAGATGATTTGAAACACTGAGATGTTAAGAACAGCAGCTCCATAATTGGTGGGACTTTGGTCCATCTACACTCTTCTAGGGCAAGTAATTTTAAATAAAATGAATAGGGCAACTACTCGTAGAAGAATAATTTTACTGGAATGAAAGAATGTTTGAAGAACTACAGAGCTATCCCTTTTCTGTGCCTTTATCTACAAATGTTGAAAAACTAATGAAAGCAGGCACATTACCACGTACCTCCCTACTGTCTTACCTAGTTTAGAACCAGTCTGTTTTTTCCTAAAATACAAGACAGTCTTCCTTTCATAAGATGCTCAGAGTCTGAAGAAGTATAGTGCTATCCTTGCCTGTCTCAAACTTCAATGCCTCTCCTTCAACATCCATTGTACAGGTTTCAACTTCACATTTCCTCACAAGAGAGGGAGGAAGGAAAAGGAAGGAAGGAAGGGAAAGTAACTAAAGGAAGAAAGGAAGAAACTCAAGGGGAGAGGGGTGACCGCTGGTGGCACAATACATTTTAGGAGATGTATCCACGGTACAGCACTGGAGCTGGGGGCAGTAGACAGCAGACTGAGAACACATAATTCTATCTATGGGCAAGCACTTGGTCTGGATGGATCGCTTCAAGAATCTGTTGTCTTAAACAGAAACAGCAATAACAGCAATGAAGTGAGCTATAAAATTTCTGCAAAACAAGGAAAAATAAATATCTGAAATGATTTTCTACAGCCAAAGTCATCAACCAGTGTACGGTAGCCCATCTAGATGCCGCAGACAGACTACAAGTGGCTGAAATTTATTCTTCTCAGTTCTCAGGGTGACTAGGCAGAGCCTGAGGTAGCTGGAACCCATGTAATAGTCCAGTCGGTTTGCCCTGGTTCAAATGTTAAGAATGATGCCAGAAAAGAAAAAAAAAAAAAAAAAAAAAAAAGAAGAAGAAAGAAAGTCTAATAAAATTATTTACCATTCTCAGTAGTATCCAAGTTGACATGATTTCTATGAAAAGAAAAAACTTATGATTTATTACTTATATTTGTTTATGCTACCCTGGATTCAAACATGAGGTTTCCAGATCAAGACAGATTATTACTGCTTACAGTAATATCTGTATCAGTTCCCTATACGCTAGTTAATTTCTTTCCTTCTGAGGTGATGCCAAATGGACAGGATGGCACATATGGGTGTCGTACAACAGGAGAGGAGCCCTGAAATTAGGAATCAGGGAGTTAATATATGCTGTCCAGTTAACATCCTTCCCTCCTGAGAAGAGAAACGAATCTCCCTAGTGCAAACAAATCCTCCTTGGCTACAGAAAGGGAAGATCCCTGGGTTCTTACACTTGGGTAAGTAAATAATGGTCTCTACATGAGCTGTAAGGGAACTATCTCCAGGTTTACCTTTCCTGGTACATACCCAAGGCTCCATGTTTCTTTCCCTTTGGAATGCAAAGTTACCTCCTGGGGAGGTAACTCTCTGGAGTTCTCACTATCTTTTCAGACTTTTTAACTTACAATACTTGTCTATTAACTCAAATTTCCATTTTCCTTGGTAAGACGGCCCTAACCTTGCAGAAATATGAAAATATTCATATTGCTTTTTGACAAAAGAAAGAGGAAGAAAACAGACTGAGGTAAAAAGATGCTTGAAGGCAATGAAAGAAGAGTTACAAAATCTGGATTATAAATAATCAAATTCTAACAAAAATTTTTTTACCTGAACAAGAAGACCTACAGAACACAATCAGAACCATGTGCATGAAATTAGACATGCAGAATTAAATATGGGAACGCAGCTAACACAATACGGAGAATGAGAGCAATGAGCTGATGTTCTGTGAGGAGAGCAGAGATGGGGAGAGAACCCTGAGGAATACGAGCACGACTGGGAAGAAGAGCACTGAAAGGCTCCCAAGAAAGACTGTCTGGAGGACTGAAAGAAAAACAAGGACTCCGCAGTGTCACAAAAAGTAGGAAACTTTAAGAAAGAGCAGGAATGTCGAACATTATTTTAAGCAATTTAACAGGAGCAAAATGGTCAAGCATAATAATGAGATACTGGCTAAAGTTCATAGGAAGGAGTCTGAGGTACAAGCTGGATTAGAGCTCTTTGAGGAATGACTAGATGAGACCAAAGGAGTGATACAAATTTAATTTTCAAAAGTAATTAAGCTATTAAGAAACAGGCAAGAGTAGGTAAATAATTGGAAAAAGAAATGGTGCTGAGATGTTTTAAAGTGTCTAAATGCCACTGACTATGTAACTCACAGAGTAAGGGTCTCAAGGACGGTTGGAGTTGGCATAGAGAAACTATCAGTGGGCAGGAGGGAGAAGACAGAAAGAGGAAATGACAGGCAGATATATTTTTAGGTTTAAGAGCAGAAATTTAAGAGACTCATTTGCTGATGGCTTTATTTTCTCCATAAATTCGAAGGTGGGCCAAGTGAGAAAATGGAATCACGAGAAGAGCAGATAACTATCAGTACAGATGCTATAGAGAATGGAGAAGTGGGACTTAGAGAAACAAGGAACAACTGCTAGGCACCAATAAAGTTGGGAAACACTGTGATTTTTTTTTAAGCAGTACTCAAAAACTCAGGAACAAGAATAAAGAAGTTGGCCTGTTGAGCTGTTCAGGATTGGTGTGACACAAGGCAATTGTGACCAATGGACAATGGGTAAATAGATATAAGGATATTGGAAAGAAAAAAGGTTGATGTTACAAGTTTTCAAAAGAGGCGGTTTTGCTCCCCAGAGGATATTTGACAAAGTCTGGAGACATTTTTGACTATTATAACCTGAGAGGGGGCCACTAACGAAATCTAGTTGGTAAAGGTCAGGGACACTTCTAAAGATTCTACAATGCAAAGAACAACCCCTCACAACAAAGAATTTTCTTGGGTCAGAAAATATAAATTGATTTACCAATCAAAAGAAGTTAAAGGGGAACTTACAGGAAGAAATTAGAGGATCAGAGCACAGAGTGTCCTATGAGGTTATAGAGCAGAAATATGTCAAGTGGGGAGAGGCAGAGAGGGAGAAAGGGAAGGAGGGAGGGAGAGAATGGGAGGAAAGGAGAAGGAGAGAAAGAGAGAACATAAATGAAAGGGGGGATATGAAGGAGAGAAAGAGTGAGAGAATGAGAGAAGGCTGTAGCCCTAGAGTGACTTATTTCTGTTATTCTTTCATTATAGAACACTTCAGAGTTGGAACATTTGAGCTGATAACAAACATGTGACCATAGAAATAAGAGGCTCAAGCAGAGTAGAGGTGAAGTTCACCAGAGATGAGCAATTCAAAGATCTTTTGTATCACCCAGAATAATGGCTAGGCTAGTGGGAGTGAGAAAGATAGTAACATAAGTGCTACAACCTTTACTGAATGAAGGATGTGGAGGAAAGGCTGTGACCCAGCAAAACTATTTGTTTATGTATGAAGTCAGCATAAGTAAAAGATAATTAACATAAATAAAGCACAGCTCATCTTTGAGAGGGAAATGAAAAGGAAACAGCACAATAAAAAAAATTGCTAAAGGAAAAAAAAATAGTAAGTTTTCACTAAGGCCATTTTCCTATACTTTCTAAAATCAATGTTTTTCTTTCATAAGAATAAAAATCAGAAAACACGAGAGCAAGAGAAAATACTTGAAAAATGAAATAAACAGTGAAACATCGGGAGGAGTGACTTCATATAGCCCATGAACTGGAATGTGAGTAGTATCCACATTTAAAATTATTCAGGATCATGTGAAAAGTTTGATGTCAACTAGTTTTTCAGAATTGGTATCATAAATGATTTCCAGTCTAAAAAGATAAGAACTGGGGGGTATACTCGGTGGTAGAGCATGTACTTAGCATGCAAGAGGTCCTGGTTTCAGTTCCCAGTACCTCCATTAACCAAAAAAAGTAAATTAAATAAAGTAAAAAAATGAGAAGTAAATCAACACATTTAAAAATTTAAAAATAGGTAAGAATGCAGAAAACAAAATAATACAAGATACTGAGAATAAAAGTGTGCCATACTTCTGAGAGGACAAACTTTGTAAAATTATCTCTACCCATTTACTGGGCATAAAACTAAGCTTTGATGAGATTTTACGTTATTCAGTAAAAAAAAAAAAAAAAAATCATTGCTCAGTAGCACAAAATTCACTACTTAGAGATAAAATTTCGTAAGAAATTCTTTGCACTTGTGTGGTGTGGTATACTATCTATTCATAACATTCTTCTTTTGAGAAATTCTAATAAGCACCCTGATAATCTCGAATAAATAACTTAGGATGAAACACTCCACTGATGTCCTTTACTTATATTTAACATTTACTGCTTCTTCCCCAAAACCCCTGGAGTATAAGAACAATGACTATGTGGCTCAAAGATTAAGGGGAAATTTGTCTAAAGTTATCTATGTAGTGTTGGCTATTGACAATGAAGCAGAATACTGGATATATATTCTCTGTCCTCTCTGCATTTCAGCACAGAATCACCAATTCTTGCACTACAGATTAGAAGAGGAAGAGTCAAGAGTCAAGAGTCAAGAGTATGCCAATTGAGCGTTTTGAAATGAAGCCCAGAAACATTCAGTGATACTGGTTAATCTAATTGCAAAATTACTTATATCATATTCAAAAGATTTGGGGAATGGAGCTTCTGCATCCTGCAGTATTTTGTAATAATATTTTGCACATGGATTTATGTGCCATAGTTTTCTGTATAAAATCAATAATCAACAAAAATATATTTTACAATATTTCCTTTTTATCTAAAAACCTCCTTAAAGTTGTCAATCCCCCCAAATTGTGACAACATTCTTAGAAGCTTTACTATGAGAAGGATCAGAGTTCCGTCACAGAAAAGTTCCATTCACGCTTGCAAAATAAAACATAAAAGCTTCCTGGTAAGGTATTTTGGAGTTCATGCCAAAAGCACATCTACCGTTAGACTTGCCCACCAGAGAAATATGTTGACTAAATCACTGAGATATTCTCCAAGGAAGAGCTTACACAGATCCAGCCACTGCATCAATTTACCCCCTAGCTAGAAATGTACAATTTGCTGTAAAATCAAAAGGGAAAGGCAACTATTTATACTATATTCTCTTGAATCAGCTGTACATACTAAAAGGGATTAAAAGATTTTTGTGAATATTGCTGTGGAGAAACAAACAAACAATAAATAAACAGTATTGCTATTTATTTAAATTTCATGAAGCCAGGTGGTAACTTCAATGACTAAAAGATGACTTCTTTGGGGCTACATTCAAAACATATAAAGAACTCACACAACTCAACAGCAAAAAACCAAACAATTCAATTAAAAAATGGGCAGAAGATCTGAACATTTTTCCAAAGAAGAAACACAGATGGTGAACAGGCAGATGGAGAGATGCTCAACATCACTAATCATCAGGAAAATGCAAATCCAAACCACGATTAGATACCACTTCGCAACCATTACAATGGCTATTCTCAAAAAGACTAGAAATAACAAGTGTTGGAAAAGATGTGAAGAAAAGGGAACCCTTTTGCACTGTTAGTGGGAAAGTAAATTGGTGCAGCCACTATGGAAAACAATATGGAGGTTCTTCAAAAAATTAGAAACAGAACTACTGTATGATCCAGATATTCCAATTCTGGGTATTTATTTGAAGAAAATGTAAACACTAACTCAAAAAGATATACATGCACCCCAGTGTTCACTGCAGTATTATTTACAATAGCCAAAATATAGAAACAACCTAAGTGTCCATCGATGAATGGATCAATGAGGAAGATGTATGTATGTAGGTAGGTATGTATGTGTATATATGTATGTGTGTGTGTATGTGTATACATATAATTTAGCCATAAGAAAGAATGAAATCTTGCCATTTGCGACAACATGGATGGACCTCCAGGACATCATGCTAAGTGAAATCAGTCAGAGGAAAAATGATCTTTCTTATAGTGGAATCTTTGTGTGTGCATGCGTGCGTGTGTGTGTGTGTGTGTGCGTGTATGTGTATATATATATATAAAACCCAAGCTCATAAACATGAATACAGAGAACAGGAGAACAGACTGATGGTTTGCCAGAGGAAGGAAGTGGGAGTAGGAGAAACGAGTGATCTGGTTTTTTATTCCAGTTTAAATAAGCTGAATTTTTTAAAAATTTATATTATGAAACTCTTTGATGCTAGGAATCAAGGTATACTTTTACTATGCTCACAGTTTAAAACATTTGATAGTAAATTACTAAAAAAACTAGTTTACATGGCAACAAAGAAAAAATTTAATACATATTTCCACTTATAAAAATAACAAATCTAGCTGGAGAAATAAACCATGTCTTTTAAGTAAATCAAACTTTTTCAATTAAACTTTTGGTTAACAGCTAAATCAAGACTGATTTGGATTCTACCTAATAAAACTGAAAAAGGAGGGGAAAATAAAGACTGATTTGGGATGTAGCTGTACAGATCATCAAGTAGAGCTTTTACAGATCAGTCTTCTTTCTATGATATTGTTTGCTAGTCTCTGATTTGCAAAAAAAAAAAAAAAATTCTTTGATTTTCTGTTTTTACACAACCACAAATTTTTTAAACTCAAACGAAATAAATAAATCCCAACATGACATCAATATTCATATTTATTGCTTAGAATTTATCAACTCCTTGCTGTTCTTATATAGGGAATATGTGTTTTCAAAACTGACCTGGACCAAGCTTATCAAAAGATCGCTCATAATATAAGTAAAGAATCCCAAGTGATCACAACTCACTGTAAAGCATTTTTTTCTTAAAGATCTTACTTTCTATTGTTAGAAATAGGAATTTATCAGGTATAACTTTAGATTTCCAATTAATATAACAAAGGGAACAAATTTGTTAGAATAAAATTTTACTTCCAGAGAATAAACTACTTACGAACTTCTCTAAAAATACTCTGACATTTTTTCCTAATTATTTGCATCACAATGATTTCCAGATATTGTGACAATAAATCTAACTTTACCTTAACTTATTTTAAGAAGTTTGTAAAATGTTCATCTTGCACTTCCTAACCTTCATGAAGGTCAGGCTGAGAAGACAGTATAACAGACTGATGTTATTCTGTAACTGATCATTGCAACATCTGGATTTGCCAAAATCCTCAGAAGTTGAACACTCTAAAAGGTAAGAGTCAAGTCCTGCCCTCAGCCATACTATTTAAATTTAACAGAGTAACTGCAAACCAAGTGACATATTAATAGTTGCAGTTTAACCTGTGTCATTTTGTTTGTTTATGAAACATCACACACTAGATTTACATTTTTGTCTCTCAAAGCATCATTACAAATCAAAATCTTCATTTACTTTGGCTAATAACTGTCGAGTGTGAGTGAATGATACGGTATCCTTAGACTCGCAGACAGTGAAAGTGTCCTTCAAGATGATGTGACGACACAGAACATTTAGATACACCTTTTACGGAGCCAACTGGGTATGAGAATTCAGTAATACATCAGAGAATTCATCTAAATGAAAATACGATAAAATAATAATTCTTTCATACCTAACACAATTGGTGATGTGAGATCACTCACTACTTTTATGTTCACCAAAATTATACACAAACCTGTATTTTAAAAATAGTGTATAACTGGTGATTAAGGTTATATAAGCTAAGAAGGGAGGGGACTTTATGCATGTTAAGGGCAATGTAAGCTTGTGTTTTTTATTGATGTGTTTACCTTTTAACCATGACTGAGGATATTAGCAAGAGTTGTTTTGTTGAAATAAATAATTCACTAGCATCTCCCTCATCTCTTCTTTTGTCCTGTTACATAATGTAACACATATTCTTTCTTGTGCAAAATTTTAGAAGAATATATATATAAATTACGTAAATAAAAGTTCTTCTATGCTAACTAAATGGGATGTTACTTCCGAGGGAAAAAAGACTAAAACATAAATATTAAAAATATAAGAATTGAGCTCCATATATTGCAAAGCAACAAGTTAATAACCATTATAATGAAACAGGACCAGACACAGCTGGTATACTAACTTTAAAACCAGACTGTTACCTGGATTTCTTAGTATTTCTGCCTGAGTACGTTACTAGATATACTTTTGGTGTTTAATAAATGCTTATTAGAGCAGATTAATTGTGGACATTTCAGATTCAAGCTACGATATGAATAAATGAAAAAAATTCAATGCAATTGCTTCATATCACATACTGTATTTTAACAGGCACATTTTTAAAGAACTCTAGGTCACTGCAAGAAAAGATTTATCTGGTGTGTTCTTTCCTCAAAGAGTGAATTAGGTAAAGCACTAGCATCACACTGTAGTATAGAAATTAAAAGAAGGAAAGGTGTGGGGTGAGAGTGGAGAGCATACAAAATTGGTGCTCATGAAAGTTCCCACAAATTTTCTGAGATGATGACATTTTAGACTGTGGGAAATTAAGACCTCTTACGTCTCCTTTGATCTCTGCCTTAGACATAGGAGACTATATCAGGGACTCTAATATCCCAAGATTTCAAAAGTTCTCTTTCTATTATGCACTACAACAGGGAAGGTGATAAGTTTAAAGTCGATATAGTTATGTCTGCCCTTAACCAATTTTAGGAAAAGCATAAACTATTCATGGCATGAAGTAATTTGTACACATTACTTATACTAGCCATACAGAATGTCAGAAATCGAGGTGTTATTTTAAATTATAGCTTTATAATCTAAGTTATATTAACCTTAGTACAAAAAATTGGTGTCACTTGACAGAACTCCAAAGGGCATGAGGTGTTCCTGTCCAACTTTAGGCTTTTCTTGACATTCAAAAGGAATTCCTAGCAAAAAGTTGCTGGGCCTTCCAAAATCAGTCTAAAAGGTAGTTGAGGAAGCAAGATGAACCCACTTACAGACATGGTTTCCCTACTCTCTAAGCCTCTCTCTTCTGATTATGCTCTTTGTAGAAAGACCTGTACTTCTAGACACCAGTGGAATTTTTTTATGAATTTCTTTATCCCCAAAGGCCATGATTTCTTTTGTTGCTTTTGCAGATAAAAAGTCACAGATCATTTCTGTTGGATGAACCTCTTTGTTATATCATCTGAAAGGTTTTGGGGGGAAAAAACAATGTCATATTCATCTAAAGACAGAAAAAGAAACATAATATTACTGATTCAACATGATAGCTATTGCTAAGGCAGAATTAAAATAGCATAATTTCAGCAATTTACTTTTTTACTCTAATACCATAGTTCATTATTTTATACATCGAGGCACTTTAGAGCCTCTCATATGCTTTTAATCTATCACTTACTAGTTGGCAATTACTACTTCATCTTCGGTCTTTATGCTCTTAAGAATTCGAACTCGTAAAACAACACTGTTCCTATAATTGTGTAAAAACCACAGGAAAAGAAAAATTCCCTGTCTTTATCAAGCCCACTTGTGAACATTTTTACATTTATTATACTATTATACTTTAACATGTTTTAAAATTAAGGTGGAATTGCATGCCCTTTTTGGAAAAGAGGGAGAAATCAAGAAATCATTCTCACTAAACTACATTAGGAATGTACCTTAAGGGGTTTTAAGGAAATTAAAGCAACTCCCCATGTTGCAAAATGAAGTTTAAAAAGTGCCTGAACTAAAGCTAATACCACAGATGGAGTCTGTGCCCAGATGGAATGGAGTGATGCTATACCATGCCAGCCTGGTGTGTCACAGGGGCCAATTCACATGAGAAGAATCCAGGGACATAACACAAGGTGAAAGTTGTGTCTTGGAAAAGTCTCTGGACTGTGGTTAGGTCCAGGGTTAATTTCAGTTCTATGAGTAGTCCCTATAAGCCATGTCAGTGGACAGTTCAAATGAAGTCGACAGAAGGCAGGAGAAAGTCCAAAAGTTACAAGTTACACACTGAAGTAAGTATCAATGTGTAAAAAACGATGACAGATTATAGCGTTCTGAATGCTGAAAGTGTTGAAGTAGGAGCCTCAGAAAGTCTCTGCAAAAGCCAGTTAGTCATCGGTAGAAATGGCTATTTTATACGATGTATCCAATGAATGCTGACTCTCTGCAAAGGACTCCTTTTCAAATGAGTCACTTACACACTTGCCTCCACATCAGGAGCATAGTCTTAAAAGGGCCATGGTCCACTAGAAAATCTCACAAATAGCACACAGGCCAACGGCATGTTAACACTATACAGGCGGGGCACACTGTTGACAAGGGTGAATTTAGTCCGTGTAATTATCTGATTCTTTCAATATAATTTTTAAAGAAGACTACATTTATTCTTAGTACTATGAATTTTGCCTAAAACATTTGAAAAATTCAACATATATCCACGTAACTGTCAGGAAACACTTACTGACTTCTTTGACATTAATATAATGTCTAGAAAAGTTCTAGAAAATGTAAAGATGAAATGGACATGATCATGTCTTTATCTTTACTAACAAGTGAGACAGATATTAAACAAATGGTAATACAAGTAACTACTACATTACAGGTATAACCAATGTCATGAGAAAAAAAAAGTCTACTTCACCTAATTTAGAATTATAAGCATACTGTACATTCTATGTGACTATATGCCCCTTCTCATATTGTGAGGTTTTTTAAATAACTTCCTGAATAAATCATGTGATTCTAAATACTACTACTACTAGATGAACACACCATCCTTTTTGTATGAAGATGTTATGTTTAAAACAGTAATTAGGCTGAAGTTTAAGAATAAATTAAAAATCAGGAAAAAATTGTAAGAGTGTATCTTTTACCCTTTGTTTCCCCAATAAAAAAAGAATAATACTATTAATATACTTGTAGGTAGCTATGGCAGTTGTAAGCATATGTTGGCAGTCTTTCATTCAGAGGAAGTTTGCAGAATATGGTCTTTACTTTGTGGTTCAGTGTCCTCATTTGAAATGAAATACAGAAAGGTCCAACAATAATCAGGCAGATTGCCATTGAGCCTGTAGCATTTCAAGAACCACAAAGGAAGAATGAATCATTTCCATACACCCTGAAACCACAATTTCATATCTACCAATGATTTTTACAGCACTTGGGATTTGTTAATAGCTCATTAAGATGATTTCAACATTAGAACCTCTCATTTACAATTGTTGATATTTCATTGCCCCAAAATGATTACTTAGCCTAGCGAAATCAATTCATATCCTACCACAAAGGATCTCCATTTCCACTAACTTTTGCTGGTTTGCATTATTCTTAGTGACTGACTCTTGTATTAACAGTTCCAATTTTCGTCTTTACTTGCTCTGATTTAGTCAATAAAGATATGAAAGGTGAATTTGGCAAGAGACCTACCTTTTAGGATCTGGACAACATGGAAAGATCTGGGGGATATTTGTTAAATAACACACAGGACCATGAAGACCCATGGCCAACCCTTGTCTGAAATCAGACAGGAAAATTGAGACCAAACACAGGCTGTATTTCAAATGAAATGATTTCAAGTCATGCTAACGTCTGGCATCAATTTGAAATTCCTTAAATGAAACCACACGACTTTAGTATTAAAGAAGGTCTATCACTTCTAATGATCCAAAAGAAACCTTTGATTGAAGGGCCATAAGGCAATTTTAGTGAAAGTCTTACAGCATTATTTTTTGTTTAAAACCAAGATGTAGGAGGTAATAAATGATAATCAAGTGTGGATGCTGTTAATCACCTATGTATCAATTCGTATCAAAATAGGGTGTTTTTTTTTTAATTAGATAGTCCTAGGAAGGCCTCAGTAAGAATGGAACGGCCTATGGAAAAAGTTAGTTTGAAGTTTATCCCTCTAATATGGAGAAGAAAACAAAAATATATGTAGATATATAAAACTGGTATTACTCATTGTACACAGTATCTGAGCCATACATTACTTTTAATAATGATATAATCTTGGATTTGTACAGTGATATACCTCTAGAGAACCAGAAATTCTCCTTTATATTAAGGAATACATTATTACCAATATTAGCAACCATGCTTATAGACGAAGATTTTAATGCATGAAAAATACATAATTTATCCAAGGTCACACAGCTCATCAGCATAAAGTCAGAATAAGAATCTAAGTTTGCTGATTTATAATCAAATGTTCTATTCATTTGATTAAGAGTTTTTAACCTGGAGCCAAGAGCTTCACGGACCTATGAACATCCTGAAATTAAAGGCAAAATGTCATCTATATGTATGTTTTCCCCCTTGGGGAGAGGATCAGATTATCAAAAGGGGTCATGACAGAAAAAATATGAAATACTACCTTATTTGACTAACCCACAGCTGTACTAGACTTCTCTAAAAAGGGATCATATTCATTTCCATAATAAATTTAAAGTTCAGCCAAAGTTTCAAGTGATATGTTAGTAGTTGGAATACATTAATGTAGTTTAGTAAATAACTTTGCAGAGAACTACGTGGATGATGGGGAACTTGAGCCCCTAGTTAACTTTCACATGCTCTGACATTTATTCTGATCGCACCACAGAATTCACATAGGCAAATGCTACACTTAAACAGCTAAATGAATTAAATTATCATTTTTGATGTGTAACTCTTAGTAAGTGATGAGAAATTCATTTTTTGAGCTAAAATTGTTCCAAGTGAGAGGCAGTATTTTTCTTAATAAATGTATAACACCAGATTAGCTGATTTTTACTTATGAGAACACAACTGAATTTGCTTTCTTTCCCATTTTACCTTCTGGAAATTTTGCACACACACACACACACACACAAATTCTCTAATTCAGAATAATAAAGCACTAAATTCATTTTATGTAATTTTCAGATTGGAAATGCCATTCTACATTTGCATTTTTAATGCTAAAAAGTAAAAGTTAGAAGCTAAAATTTAAATATTGATTTTCATGTACACATGTAGGCAATTTGGATTTGTTTCTAAGTTGAATATACTTACTGTTGCTCCATTAGAAATAAAAGGGTACAGCCTTTACATGAAATATTCATATTCCTCCAAATGGGGCTGTACCTACAGAGCTTCCAAACTGAGAGCTTTGAATCATTCAATCCATTCAGTGAAACAGCCTGTCTGATGATCTCTCTATAGACTTAATCAAAATTTTAGGTTCATTTAAATTAGTATGAAAGCCTTTCATGTTATTCAAGGCAAAAAAGTCACCAGCACTCAGCTGTACTTGATCTGGCCTAGGAATCACATTTCACACCTTCCAAGGACTTCTCAGACTTGTATATAATCTTAGCCCCAACTCATCTACAAGACAACAGCCATCCATAGCTTCCCACCTTTTGCATATGTAGCAGAGATCTACAACGTTTTGCTTCTCAAAATACAGGAGTGTTTTGACGGCTGTGATCATGAAGCTTGCCCAGGTTCCCAGGGGAAGTGTAGCCTAGGTGTCCGGCTTATATACATACAACTTATCCACTAAGATACATCAAAGATGTGAGGCAGGAAGTTGTTGTCAGTGGAGCACACGGTTTGTTTATTATAGCTGCTGGTGGATTAATTTTTACTGCTGTCCTCAGGTTATGAATAAGGCAAAACATTCCTAGAGGTGCACAGGTCCTTGGCATGGGCAGTGCTTGTAGATGACAGAGAAAAGGGATATTTCCTCACACACAAAGTAATGTAGGTCCCATTTGTCCCACTGATGGTTTATGAAAATGCAAACAATCACCATAATCTCCTTTTCTTCAGTGTGGGGTGTGGAAGGGCAGTTATTAGCTTAAACAAAAAAGTTGACATTAAATATTGAATTAATCCATAAATAAGATGACAATCAAAGCTGCTAGTCATCTTCTTTAAGTCTTATGAGTCATGACAGTTCTGCTCCAAAAGTTTCTCTGCTTTGATGAAGAAGAAAGGCATGGGGCCAGCTGTCCATTTCCAAGAACATGCCTCCATTGTGATGGATGAAATCTGTTGCTGACTGAGTAGCACACAGGCCAATACTGCTGGACTATGAGGTCAATGGCTAGAACATAGATCAGTAGAGAGAACAAGGAATGCTCATTTCTATGGTCAATGTCTGGAGTAGGGAAGAAATACAAAGAGCAATGATAAACCAGAGGTTTACCTGTTTGATCAAGGGATGCCTCACACAAAACAAGGAAGAAAAGAAACCCAGAGTAGAGGCAGAGAAACTGTTAATTAGTCAAACTGACTGAAAGGAGACTTCAGAAATGGAAGGCAGTCTTCATTGTTGTATTCTAGACAGCTGAACTTTCTGTTATGATTTTATTTCAGAGATGACAAATGGGTTTCTTTTGCTAAAGACAGTCTCCCTGAAACTAAAAAAATATGTTTGTATTTGTGCAGGTGGTTGTATAAAAGGCAAATTCTCCTTCAATATGGAAATGTTTTATTTATAAAGCAAGTAGTCTTGGAAAGATCAAATGTTACTAAGTCACTGGACAATGACGTGTCTCTTGGTACAGACGACTTCCCAGGTCACTTTGTCTATTAACAGAAGCATGAATAAATTATGGCAGGTGTGTTTGAATAATCAGAATCAAATTGAATATTTAAGCCACTTCTTTGCTATAATTAGGCTCATTCTTGAAAGGCAATGGAATTTTCATTCCAATTAATGGTTACAATCTCTACTACATTTCTCATCTTTATCCTTGTACAACTTCCACTTCATCAAAGATGTGTATCTATTGTCTCCTGAAGACATCAGGAGAGTTTCTAACCCTACTGTTTACATCATTCCTCATTTATGGAATGCCTTTTACCATTTCTGTACTGATCTCAATCCTTCCCACCCCTATTCTCAGTGAAGTCCTTCAGACACTTCAACCCTCTCTGCTTTCTTTTTTTTTGTTCTACACGTCTGCAAGTCAGATTTCTGCATTTGACATTTACATACAGTCTATGTGGTCACAAATTTATGAGGGCCCTATATTAGAGTCAGGCAATTATACTTCTAGTTTCCTACTTTGTCACACAGTATTTCTTTTCTATTCAACAAGTCACTTACCCTCTCCAATCTGTAGTCTCCTTGTTAGTAAAATGAAAAGAATAATACTTTCCTTCCTTTCCTAGGAGAATTGTAAAAGTAACTAAACTTGAAATAAATGAAACGTATTATCATCATCAACAACATTGCATTTTTAGTATTTTTATTACTTTCTTTTTGGATTATTAACCATTTTGGAATAATATTCTGGACTAAATAACTCTTCTGTGCTTCACCAATACCCTCATCAGAGTCCATCCCTGCTCTTACACAATATAAAATACTTTTCATGTAACTATCTCTCTCACTAAACTAAAAGCTCCCAAAGCTGAACTTGCATATCTATTGCTTAGCACTTGACATAGAATATATTCCCGAAACACATGATAAACTGAACCAAATTACTATATATATATATCTGTATGTATATATATATATGTATATGTATATGCGTATATATATGTGTGTAGATATATAATCTCTTCATCACGAGGCACAATGCTTTTCATGTAGTAGGTTTAAGTTGCTTTTCTGTTATGTGATTAAACTAGGTATCATTCATTACCTCCATTTTATTTTAAAACTTCTTGCTCAGATCAGTTCACCAACAGTTACGGTATGTGGGAAAATAACTCTTTCTACTACAAATCAAGTACTTTGAAAACAATGAGAAAGTTATTGTCTACATAAAGGCAGAACACAATTACACACAATTAAAACATATCCCAAATGACATGCTAATACATACCATCAATATAAAAAAGAGAGCAAACATCTAGAAGTAGTTCAAACTTATGGGCAATATT
This sequence comes from Camelus ferus, assembly GCF_009834535.1. Classification (NCBI taxonomy): domain Eukaryota; kingdom Metazoa; phylum Chordata; class Mammalia; order Artiodactyla; family Camelidae; genus Camelus; species Camelus ferus. Next base: position 1,517,011 of record NW_022588424.1, on the reverse strand, counting down.
TAAGTTGTTAGAGAAAGTAAAAGTTGTGTCATGACCGCTATGCTGAGAGTTTGCATAAATTATGCCAAAGCTATCCATTACAGAATATAACTAAGTTTTTTTTTTTTTTTTACATAAACAAGGTTAAGAGTGTGAGATTGAAGAATACAGCAGCAAATTTATTGATGCTTAAGTATTACGATATCCAATAGGAACTAAGGGACCATTTGTGCCATTTAAAACTATTCAGTCTCAAATTCTGAGGGGAACATGATTCCTTTTTATTCCTCCTTCTCCTTCTCTGTCTTTTCTTTTAAGTATTTTTTTTTTATTATTCCAATTTATCTCTACTCTTGGCTCATTATTTGTACCTATTTTAAGTCAATAGTTGCTATAGGGTTTACAATACTCATCATCTATACTCTTTGTATATTTCTAGTTAAAAAAACTTAAAATGCTCAAGTTTTAATGTCTTCACATTTTTCTTATTTTTGCTACTGCAATGGAATCATTTTCATAATTTCTATTAAGTAACTACAATGATGATTAATTTTCTAGAATTTATTCAGTATCACTATGTGCCAGGTACTTTGCTAATTTACCTGAATCACGCCATTTAGTACATATAACTCTGTGAGGTAAGTACTATTATTACCTTCATTTGATATCTCAGAGAATTAAGGCATAGAGAAAGTAAGTGACTTACCCAAAATTACACATCCTTGTGGTATGTGAAATCAGCCAGTCTAACTACAGAGGTTCAATCAGTAAATTATGATTGCTGGCACACAGTTTATTAAATTGTAAAAATTTATAGTATTTTTAGTTTGTTTTCTAAAATTCCCTATGGGGAAAAACTGCCTGCAAATGACAAGTTATTTATTTCCTTTTTCACTAACTAGCTAATATTTTTGTTTCATATCTTATTGCATTTGTACCTCCAGAAAAATTAAATAATTGTAAAAATAAATCTATATTTTATTTTGATTTCAAAGTGAATGTTTCTATGTTCTTATCTTTAGTTTATTAGGATATAACAGTAATGGATGAGTATATTTTATTGAATGTTTAATAAACTTTTCTGATTCCTCCTTTTCTCTGTTGTATAAGCCTATTATAATCACATATTACATTATTATGGAAACCAACAAAAAATTTCTAAAGAGAAGGAAAACTATTAGGGACAAGTAAAATCAACATTTCTGACTCAATGAAAAAAATTAATATTCACCTATGAATCTAATGGCATGTGATTTGAACATTCTTTCCAATGGAGAATTCAATCAATAACAACATTCAATAAATTTTTACGACTACCTAAATGGGCTAGAGGATTTGTACAGTTCATAATGACTAACATTATCTTTCACACCCCAAATGCTGAAAAGACAGAATTTTACCCAGCATTCAACTGGTGGCATTATATTGCTACAATCTGTTCTATACCCAAATTCAAAAATTGATTTGATAATTTTAGTGAAGTACAGGGCTGAGTCTAAAACATAATCTCATGAAACACATTTTTAATTCTTATTTGTAATGCAGTCAGTGCATTGCCATGTGGTATTTAATCCATCAAAAAGGCTAAACGGCAGATTTTTAGAATACCAACATCTGCAGGATGCCAGGAGCACTAGGGTTAGGGAAGCCCAGGGGCAACCTCTTACACAGTAAAGGCATCTGCATGATCTCGTCTTCTAAATATCTATAAATAGGAGAAGACCTGTACCACAGTATCAGCAAGAATGAGTGGATGCTACAATATGTTTAAATTTATAACTGAGCAAATGATAGCACTTCATTATTTTCTTCTCCAACTGACTCAAGGAAGATCAAAACAACTGAGCATATTGAACACATTTTAATACACATACATTCTCTAATTGTATCATGTGCTCATCTTTCTATCAAGGTTGATGGCTGCCTGAAGGGCAGTTATATAGCTATATCTGTATCTAACTCTATACACACACACACACAGATACAAGTATACATACATGTATTTTTTCTAATCACTGTAGTTGAAAATCAATGGTAGAACCCCAAATATAAAATAGGGCTACACAGATAGATCTACAGTCAAATTTCTGGACAAACTTTCTTGATACCCTCTGGGGCTGCACTATTCAATATTGTAGCTACTAGCCACAAGTGGCCATTTAAATCATACTTAATTTAATTAAAGTTAAATAAATTTTATAAACCTAAGTGTCCATCAACAGAAGAATGGATAAAGAAGATATGGTATAATACACATACAATGGAATACGACTCAGCCATTGAAAAATCTTTTGTCATTTGCAGCAACATGGATGGACTTGGAGGGTATTATATTAAGTGAAGTAAGTCAGACAGAGAAAGCCAAATACTGTATGATACCACTTATATATGGAATCTAAAAAATACAAAAACTAGTGAGTATAACAAAAAAAGCAGACTCACAGATGTAGGGAACAAGCTAGTGGTTACCATTAGGGGGAGGGGCAACATAGGGGTAAGAGGTACAAACTGTTAGGTATAAAATAAGCCACAAGGACATACTGTACAACACAGGGAATATAGCCAGCATTTTGTAATAACTATAAATGGAGACAACCTTTAAAACTGTGAGTCACTATATTGTACTCCTGTAATTGATATAATATTGTTCACAACTATACTTTAATTTAAAATTCATTCCCTTATTCACACTAGCCACGTTTCAAGTGCTCAACAGCACATGTAACTAGTGGCTCACACACTGGGCAACACACGTATGGAACACTTCTCTCATCACAGAAAGTTCTATGGGACAGCAGTGCTCTACGGATTACAGACAGTCCTCCTTCATCCCTCAGTAGGAGACACTCCTAGAAGAAGTGTTATCACCTTTCAAATTCTTCTTCATACAGCCTTACCGCGAAGACTACTATACACAGAGGGCCTTCAGCCACAGAACGGATTTTTCACAATAGTAGAAGAAAAGCATTAAAGAAATAATCCCCTTGAGCCACTTCTGAACTATGAGTCCCAGAGGAAGTTTTATTGATGTTAAGCAAAAAACTGATACTCTATCTTTGTAGCATAGTGGATTTTCTGCTTGCATCTCAAATAGGCAGCAACTTTTCATATGAGTTCAGAGCTCCATACCATTAACCAGAGCAAGGTGAATACATATGGAGCAGAAACAACGCAGTTGCTGAAGAGAACAAGAGCTGAAACATCAGACAGCTATAGAAAGCGTCATGCAGAGCTCATTAGAAAGAAGCAAAGCCATGCATAAACACAAATTAAGACTCAGTGGTTGGAGACAAGACTTTTAACAAGTGCATAAGCAACATGTGCACACATATGATTTGGCAATATAGCCCTAAAGAAAGAAGTGGTCACAGAAAAGCAGACAGTACCTCTTTGAATGCACAGCATATAGGATACAATAAAAAGATCCAGCAGTAAATAAGACTGTACTGAATGTAACCTAACTGCCTGTAAGAGTCAAAATTCATTTTTCTAGAGGAGAAAAACCAAAACCTTTTATAGAATTCTGGTAAGGGTGTGTGTGTGTGTGTGTGTGTGTGTGTGTGTGTGTGTGTGTGTGTGTGTGTGTGTGTGTGTGTGTGTGTGTGTGTGTGTGTGTGTGTGTGTGTGTGTCTGAAATGCGAAGCAGGTCAAGCTTTCAGGAAAAGGCTATAAATCTACTGAGATTTTTCAGCAGCTATGAGAATTACCATTATACACAGGTTCTTTCTCAAGATGTAAATCATTAAAAAGTATGTCAGACAGTGTCATCCCTTATTATGCTGAAGAAAACACAGAGACCCCCCTTGCTTATTTCTTGCATGTGATACCACAGAATACAGCAGATAAAAGAACAAAAACATCAAAGAAGGCAAGCCATGTTCACCTCCATTCACTGGAAAACCATTTGAAGCAGTTATTTATCATACATGATGATACTTAACACCAACTCCAATGCAACAGTAACTTCAAAATATGAATAGGGTAAAAACCCAAGTATTAGATGCACAAGTTTGTAAAACATTTCATGCGCATTCAACTTTCTGACAGTTAACAAATAAGCCCAAGAATGAGGTATAGTGTCATTCAGTGCCCTTTCAGGTAGGTAAGATTTAATACCAGTGCAAATTTTATTCCTTCCTGTTCACTACCCTCTGCAGCTGTATTCTTGGCACTGACCTGTTCTCCTTCTGAGATTAGACAGTATGATTTAAAGCATAGTTCTCTCCTCATTCCCTACAGTAATTAGTCTGCCTTGCTCAAGAAAGTTGCTTGCCAAGGAGCATTTTAATTGGGCACTAGGTTCTGTAAGCAACTGAAAGTCAAGGTTGGTGGCCCTGCAGTTTAGTGCTGAAACATCCAAATGACCCAATATCTCTGGGCCTAGGTTTGACTGGAAATTTTATTTACTTTTAATGTCTCTTCAATAAGCTTACCTCTCTAAGATGAGAAGTATTATCTATTGTCATAGAGTCCTTAACGTCTGTATCCAGTGTCCACACAAACCTCCCATTAATTATGAAAACCTAAACAGCAATTCTGGATTCCAGACTTTCATTCTATTAAGAGTTTTACAGGGTGTAGTTACTTGCTCTGACAGGGTTTGGTTTTTTTTCTAAACACTGAGGCTATTTTACCAAAAGCTTACGAACGTGAATGGGCCTTTCTATGAATGAGTATAATCTATTAACAGCAGCAGCAACACCTTTAAAACACATATCCACGTCTATTGTACTAAGTGCCATACAAACAGGATATTTCATGTGCAAGAACTACAGTCACAAAATTGTAGCACTTACAATCTAGGAAGCTAGATCTCATGCAATGTGAATTAAGAAAACGCACACTTTTACTTGTCTGCAATCAGTGGTGCTCTAACTTTGCACTTATGACTTAATTCCTTCTTTGAGGCCTTTCTGCATTTAAGACTTCAGAAAGAAGTCTTAGAGAATAGTGGAGAAAATGCATTGACTTTGGAGCTGAACAAAAACTAGGTTTCAATTATGCCTCTGCCACTTACTGACTGTGTGACACTAAGGAAGTGTCTCAACTTTGCTGAGCCCTTGTCCCTACCAGCGAAATAGCAATACATAACCCTACCTCACACAGGAGACCATGCCTGCATCAGGATGGCAATAGATCATGGCCTCTAGTAAACAGTCAGTGTATAGTTGTTCTTATTATTCTTTGAAAGTAGCAATAAACAAACATACACACACACACAAATCCTTTGCCAAAAGTTCTGTCTGGCAACACCTCTGAACTCTTCTAGACACAAAGTATATTGAATAAGTATTTGCAAAGATCTGCTTGCAGATCTCAATATGGAGCTCTCCTTTAGAAGTCAAAGAGAATTCCTCAGGTTTGCAAAATTTTTAAAAATATATTTAACAGTTATCGTCTACAATTCTCAGATTTCTATGCTTACATTTTCATGTAAACAGTAGGATCCATAATATATAATAACATTTTTTTTTAACACAGCCTTATCATGATTACTAAATTGAGCAGGTCTGTTATTTTGTAAAGGATACAAAATACATAGGTGAGCATGCATGCAGACACATATATTCATGAATCAAACTTTCCAATTGGTTTTATCTTTAATTTATGGTAGAGATTTTTATTCTTATTTTTCTCTTTTCCTATTATATACAAATGAGGGCTTGCATTACAAGACCTATCTTGTTCTTTTAAATGCACTGTAATTATAGTTTGTATTTCCTTAGCATTTTTTTTACATTGGATAAATTCCCCCACATCAGAACTCAGAACAAGGGAATCTTCCTGTACTGCATTTAGAATAAGATCACTTCACAGAATGAATTCAACCTGAGCACCAAGCTAATTTTTTATCCGAGCCAGCTCCTTTACAAGCAAAATGGGACTATAGGATGAGATAAGGAATGTTAGATCTTTATCGCTCATGTAACAAATCTCTTAATAATACAGAATGGCATGTTAGTTATTTCCAGTGACAATATTAGGATGGTAGTGAGAAAAGAAAATCATTATAGATTCATTCTCCTGACAGGTATTACAATAAGATTGGGGACAGACAAAAAAATTAATCAATTACACTTGGCCAAAAGGGAAATAAGAATGCTAAGAACAGTCTTGGAAACAGGAACAAAAAAATCCACTGTGCTGGAACAAGTTCAATTCCTGTCCACTTCTGAAAACCCTTATCCAGCTCTTATCAGAATCTACTTAAATTCCTGTTCCTTGCTCTCAAAGAGTGTTCTATGGATTGCCATCTCATTGAAAAGTACCTCTACTAGTTATCCGTCCTTAACCTGCCCTGCAGTACAACCACAGAACACAGGTTCCCTCAACCTCCTGGACCAACTCTTGTATCAACAGTCCCAGAATTGAAGTGAAACGGCCGGTGGTGAGAAAGGAAGGACTCCTAAGTGTGGAACAACGGCCCAGGGCACTTAATAATCATCATGTCAAGAAATTCATTGTGTGGTGTTCTTAACTATAATGAGAGAAAATATTTTGATGAATTAGATTACTTTTAGTGGAGACTAGGTATTTATTCTTTCCAGCAACAGTACAACTATCAAAGAAGGCAAAATCAGAGCTATATCTTTACAGGGTTTTTGGTTGCTTTTTAAAAAATTGAGCTAATGGCTTAATTCTGATCGTTTTAAGAGCTCAACCAATAGAAAGTCTTTCTTTATGAACTTTCTGAATGGTGTTTTGAATTTCACAACATTTAACATATGTTCCTATATTGTTACAATTTTTATTTTTTGTCCTTTTTCACTGACTTTTGTAAATTAGGGGATTGTAGAATGACACAGTAATCAAAAACAGTTCTGTGAATACAGCCCAAGGCTCTGAGATATGTTCAAAATTAAACTCCTTGAGAGGAATAAAAAGAACATCACTGAAAAAAGAAAATAACCATAACAAGGAAAGATCTGTGACAGTGTTTAGCTTGAGAAAACAAGGTCTCTATTTGGGCCAGAATGAAAAATGAAAAGGAATGGAAGGATTTTAGTTAAAACTTAATTTATCTCGGTTCTATCTTTTATTGTTATTGCCCAATAAGATTAAGAGTTGGTTCTGTGATACCAAGTGGCTTCAAATTTCCCTATGCCCTTAGGGATAGTGATGGAAGTGGTATTTCCTTCTCTTTTGACGCAGACAGTACGAGGCTGAGAAGACACTGACATGGAGGACCAGAGGTTAGACGAGTGAGGTCTCCAGACCAATGGCATCCACATCTCCATGCAACTTGTCGTAAGTGCTACTGAATCAGAAGCTCTGGGTTGGAGCCCAGCAATCAGGTTGAGCAAGCTTTGCAGGTGATTCTGACGCCTGCCAAAGGTTGAGAACCACTGATCTCAACCACTCTAAGATATTCAGACAAGGACCAGGGAAGGAGGTAAAATCACTAGCTCACAGCTGTGTACTTGTCTAAATGCTAAATAAACAGATGATGTTATTGTCCATTGTAACATGGTAAGTTAAGAGCCATTAAGTCTGGAATTCGTACAGAAAAGGGCATAGGTAGCATTAAGTATGGATATGAGTTTCCACTAGTGATTACAGGAAAATGTTACATATTTATCAATTTAAAGTATTTATTTTTCAAATTAGGTATATTCCAAGCTACAGTTACAATCAACACCCAACTTATCTATCAGAAAATGTAGAAAGGTCTATAGAAGATAGGTTTAGAATAATTGTCTTAGTCTGTTCAGGCTGCTGTAACATAATGTTGTACACAGTGGCTTGTAAACAACAGAATACTGATTTCTCACAGTTCAGAAAGCTAGGAAATTCCAGATCTGGGCACTGGTACATTCAGTATGTGGTGAGAGCTTGCTTCCTCATAGACGGTGCTTTCTCCCAGTCTTCACGCGGTAGAAGGAGCAAGGGTGCTTTCTTAGCACCAATTTCATTCCTTAATCACTTCCCAAAGTCTCCATCTCCCAATACCATCACCTTAGGGGTTAGGATTACAACATATAATCTTGGAGGGACGCAAACAATCAGTCCATAACAATAATACTCTAAGCAATCTATTGTTCATATTCTTTTTAAGTGGAACAGTGAATAAAAGCATTGTTGAGAATGGTAGTATGTGGCACTAAAAGACAGAAAATGGCTTAGGTATATCTTGTAAGTATTTCACTATATAGAAGGCATCATCATGTAGGTATATATGCCTGGGATTATTTTGTTTGCTATATTTTACTGGGAAATTGTACACTATCAAATCAACATAATTAGGCTAAACATGACCTGGGCAAGAGGACCATGTTTTGGGCTGAAAGGTACCTGGTCACCCAAGCGTGACAAAGAGGAAGAAAAAAAAATATTAGCACAGTGCAATCATTAGAGAGCATGAGGAACTTCAGGAAAGTTTTAAAAACATGTGCAGAACACAAGACTGAAGCCATATGGGAAAGCATTTGTGGATAAAAGCATGCAAAATCAACAAGTTCTCAGTTATATTCTTCACCAGCTATATCTTCACCATAAACACACCGTCTGCCTTAACAACTGCTCTCTTCATTGCACTCATGCTCCTTTTTGACAGCAGAGCGGTTTGACCAAGAGTATAAAGTAAGGGGATGCACGACTATCTACAGAGTCATCATTTTACACAGGAGTGGATATAAATTCCTTTCTATCAGGATTTTTTCAGAGGAACAAAGTATTTCTTAAAATGAAGGGCTAGTAATTTCAGAACCTCCTCCACTCAGAAGACCACTCATTTATGAACAGATGATCAGACCCACTTTAATTGGCATTATCCTGCTCTATTTCCAATGGATGGGGAAAATGTTGGACATGTTAAAGCAGAGGTCCCCCAAATGATTTAAAACTTCTTTCTAGATATATGATTATTAGGGAAAAGAAAGATGTAGACTCAAGTCTTCTGGGAAACCTAGTAATAGAATGGGCAGTAAGATTTGACAGAGTAACAGTACGCTGTTCTTTGAAGTTTTATTTGGCAAAGTTATGAGACTGGTGAGTAGCGAACAGAGGTCTTCTCTCCTTTACTGAAATCTTGGGGCCAGATGTATTTGAGAATTCAGTTTTTTAGATGTAAGAAAATGTATGGCACATTTGTTTTATAATATATAACTACCCACAGGTGGGTCTGAGGCAGCATCCTGTAGTCAAACACATTAACATTTCTGCAATGACACATGACTTTGTAGTCACACTGTTACATAAATATGAACTCTGAATAGCCTAATGTCACCTCAAGATGGGTTTTGCCTCCAAATAAGATGTCTCTTAAGCTTATGAAAAAAGACTCAAATTTTGGAGATGTCTGGCATTTGGAATGACAACTAAGGATTGTCAACCATAAGAACAAAAATTACTGTTTTTTACTATTACTACAGTTACTTTTGTTCATGACACTACATGTACCAGTTCATATGTAGCAGGCGAGTATTAAGTGGTTTATTCAACACTTTCTAAATCTTCTCAGTAGTGTTTTAGTTGCATAATAAAACTTCATTTTAAGAAATTAAGAATCAGGCCCCTGGTAAGGAGCAGAGTCAAGTTTCTATTCTATGAACATTCAACTCAAAATTGATCCTTCTTCTACATATATATACACACACATATATATATATAGGTGTGTGTGTATATATATATTATTTTCCACTATTTCTTTCTTCTTTGTGAGTACATATTTACTGAATGCCTTCTGTAAGCCAGGAATTTTCTTCACACTTGAAGAGACAATGGGAAACAAAACGAATGTGAGAACATTTGTTTATAAAATCTATATTCTAATTGGGGGAGGGGTAAATACACAAATAAAAATAGATTTTAAGAACTAGAAACTGTCATAGTAGAAATAATATAGGATAAGGAAATAATAAGTAATGATGTGGAGACACAGAGTATAATTGCTATCAAGTCGTAAGAACTTCTATGAGGTCTCTGATCCAAGACCTGAGTGAACTGAGGGAAGTGTGATAACTGGGGGAGAGCATTCCAGGCAGAAGGAAGAGAAAATGCGAACGTCCTGAGGCGCACGGCTGCCAGATAAAGGACCAATACATTCCATGTGATGTCAGTGTGTCCCAGTGTGTTGCCAGTATGTCCCTTGTCATATTTGGAACATACTTATACTTGAAAAATTATTTGATATTTATCTGAAATGCAAATTGAAACACGTGTCTTGTATTTTTGATTTCTCAATCTGGCCACCTTACTGAGGTAAAAATGTGTTGGCTCTCTTACAGGGTCAGCAGGGAGGCTGAGCAAGCAGGCCAAAGTGGTTGGAGGAGAAAAATTGAGGAAGAGACTACCCAGTATGGCAGTCATGCGTGGTTGCTGAGCACATGAAATGTGGCTGGTTAACACGGAGCTGAGCTGTGAGTATAAAGTACAATCTGAATGTCAAAGATTTTGTACAAAATTGAAGGTGAAATACCTCATTATTAATTTTTATATTGATTCCATGTTGAACCGATAATTTTGGGACTCTACTGGGTTAAAGTAGCTTACTGAAATTAATTTATTTCTTTTATTTTTTAACATTTCTACTAAAAACTTGAAAGTTACCTATGTGACTCACATTGCAATACTACTGGATAACGTCAGATAAAAATGAAAATGTCTAGGGGAGGAAGGAGACTATGCAGGGCTTTGGAGATCATGGTAAAGACTGTGGACTTGACTTGAGTGGGATGGAAAGGCACTGGAAGGTTTTAAGCAAAGGAGTGACATGATCTGATGTATTTTAAAATAATTAGTGGGACTGCCATCTTCAGTCCTCTTCAGTGCACCCCTAACTAAGATAACTTAAACACAAATGCTTCTTCGGGGCAATTACTGTTACTCTCTGCAGAAATCAACATTTACTCTCTCACCTCGTCTCCCAGGCCCCAGGCTAAGTCATCACATTGCTTGCAATTTACCAGCACAACTGATTTACAGCCTGTTGTTCTAAGTTCTGTCTTCCAGAACATTGATTCAAAAATATTCTTGGAGAACCTACCATATGCCAGGCACTATCCTAGGGGCTGGGGATATAGCTGTAAAAGGTGGGAAAGAAGAAAATTGTCTCATGGGGTTTATATTTTAATGGAGACAGTCCATAAACAAACAAAACAAATATAAATCAAAAAAAGAAAAAAAATACATATATATACTAGATTAGATTTAAAGTGGTATGATAGAAAATAAAATCATGGTTTATGGTTAGGAAGTACTGGAGCAGAGTGGGTTATGTTCATTTTAAATACAGGAATGATTGAAAAGCTTCATATGAAGCAGGGAGCGGAGGGACCCACGTATATAATGGGGAAAAGAGAGTTCGTGACAGAGAAAACAGCTTCTGCCGAGGTTCTGGGATTGGACTGAGCTTGGTATGTTGGAAGAATACTAGGGAGGACAGAATGTCAAGATGGAGTGAGCTGCTAGGCTAGCAGGAAATAAAGTAGGTTTTGACAAAACTACCTACTTTAAGGCTTCTAAAGTACCATTAGAAGCAATCATGTGGCTTTGAGGAATCGTGAAGTTCCTGGGAAAGCAAAAATAGTTCTGGATTTTACCCAGGGATAGTCTATTAGTACCCTAACCACAGGGCTCTCTTGAAGCACACATAAATTTCTTGGATGGTAATGTCTATTTAAGAGGATTTAGTACAATCTGAAGCAAGATGGAACTTTTAAGCCATTTATGTTCCAAATTAATGTGGCCCTTGTGATCCAGCTTTGCAGCTGCAGAACGTACCTAGTAGCTAACTTCACAATAGGGAGGCTGGATGGCTGTATCATTGGTGTCCATTTCAGAACTTTTAAGTGAGTGCACCCTGAGCCTGCCTAGCTCTCATGCGGGGCTAGGATCAAGCATATATGTTTTTCAGAGAAAGTTTCACATAAGAGGCCAAAGAGCAACTAAGGGAGTTTGTAAATAAGTAGATCAGAGACAAGTAGGAGATTTCAAAAAAAAATTTTTATATATAGAAAACAAGACCACGCTAATATGAAAAAGAACCAGTTAGAGAATTGAGAAATTATAAATAGCATTGCCAAAATACGAAATTTATCAAATAGGCTATTAGCCTAGGACACTGAATGGTATGTTTTAGGTGCTAATAAGTGGCAAGAAAATAGAAAAATTACTGCAGGTGAGTGGGACCAGGAGTGCCAGGTGTGGAAACGGAAAGGGCAGGAGGGCACAGCTAGACAGAAGGCCCTCATGCAGGAGCAGGACAAGGAGGCCAAAGTGGCTGAAGCTTCATCCAGTAGCTAATTTTTCACCATCAAAAAGGCCAGAGGGAAGCAGAGGACCTCTGTGGGTCCCACAGGTAATCAGGATCCCTATTGTGCCTTTGTGTGCAGCAGAAGGATGGAACAAGGAAAAAGAAGATATTATGTGCAGAATGACACAGATAACTGGAATCAGTGTTTCGCAGATGTGTTCTGGGGATGCTGTCCCTTTAAATGTTTTCTGAATAAAAAGGTCGAACAATCCAACATGTTTGGGAAACACAGCAAACTGTATCCCTGTCTTAGGGATTCTTAATGCATGCTGTCACATTAAAGGCTTTGGGAGGTCCTGAGGTAAGACACCTGTAGAACCTTGTTTAATCCATTTCTCAAATTTATTTGGATAAGAAACCCTTTCATTCATGTAACACATGTTCATATGTATCAGACTCAGTGAGCCAGAGTCTGCTGCGACCTGGGTGTGGCTAAGGGAGAAGTGCGCACATGCATGTGTGCTGTCCTTCCAGACACCTTGCTACCCTAGCACACGCAGGGTTTCAAAAAGTGTTAGCCTGCCCAACATGATCTTGAACTAGATCTTAAACTAGAACTCATCCAAAGCCTAAAACTGTGACCTAGATCCTCTATTCCCTCATTCACTTCTTAATCTTTTCCCTAACAGAGAGGAGCCATCAGTGATGTCTCCATCAAACTAATACTCTCCCTTCTCTAGCACTGAAAATCTACTTTACCATCTTTTTCTCCTCTCACTACCTAATTTTCCTTTATTAATTATTTCCAAAAATTCATAAAAACGTAAAAAACAAAACAAAGCAGTCTATGACATCACCAAAGGAATATCACCAAAAAAAAAAAAAAAGTGAAATAAATTCTATGCAGGTGAAGTCACTGAAAGCTGGGGGTTCACAAAACACAGATGCCTCCCAGGGTTGTTTGAAGGGCTGGTCAAACCAAAATAAACAGAGAACAGGAACGGGGTTTCTTCAAAACCAGGATGCCATATTCTGAGCAGAAAAGTAGGCCATCATTATCCAAATTTTCTGCTCTTCCCTTATTAGAGATGACTTTACCCCTAGGGCTTTAAGTAACAGATTCTACATTTAACATGTACCCTTATGTTTTTGATAAACATATTCATATCTGTCTATTTCATCATAGTTTTTTACTTCATTAAATGTCCAAAGGACAGAAGCCGTTTCAGGTTCAAACATCTACTTTTGCTAAGGAAATGTCAAAACAGAGAAGAAAGTTGTCTATTTCTTCTTGAGGCTTTTGAGGCAACAGTGGGACTTTTTATGTTCAGAGAAAACTACATGTTAAAAAAAAAATAGAAGAACCTAACATAGGACTTTGATATGTTGTATTCTGCCACTAACTGGCCTATAGCAGTGACAAACTCTTTTAACCTCCTTAGGTTTTGGTTTCCTCATATGCAAAAAGGAAGCAATGCTCTAAACCAGGGGTTGGCAAACAGCAGCAATGGGCCGAATCCAGCCACCGACTGTTTTGATAAATAACATTTTATCGGTGCGCAGCCACGCCCACTTGTTTATGTATCGCCTGTGGCTGGTTTCCTTCTACCAAGGCAGAGTTGAAAGGAGTTGAGTAGTTCGGGCCGAGACTGTATGCTTTATATGCTTTACGAATCTAAAATATTCACTCTCTGACGCCACACAGAAAAAGTCTGCTCAGTTAAAGTTTCTGCCAACTCTGACATCCTATGATACAGATTATCACCGCAGGAAAGGCTTAATTGTTGTCTTTGGAATACAGGTGTTAGGAGTAGGGTAAATGGTCTGAACAAACCAGCCCAATTTAAATATTTCATGCAACTTTAACCCATCGCTTTTGCCACCCACAGCATTTTGACAATGAACCACACACCAAACTGCTGTAACCAGTGCCAAGGAAACACATTTTGAAAACAAAGCTTGCTTTCTGGTCCGTGCCTTATGAAAATGTATGATGTGAATCGCTCTCAAATAAGGTGTGTGTTGTGCTGTGTCTCCAGGTTTGAATCCCAGAAACCACAACATTCCTCAACTCAGCCTCCTTCATAGAAGAGAGAGGGTTTGCCTTGCCAACCAGATGAACAAACCCTGACATTTTATTTATTTTGCTTTCTGGAAACACTCACTCATAGGGGAAAGGGTCCCCAAATTTTCTGCAGCTGCTGTCTGGATCATTTTTTAAAAATATACCCAAGGAGGCTGCCTGGGTGGCCACAGAGAATGGTTGAATCAGCCTGACTTTCACATATTGGGTGCTTTGAACAGTTCACAGTGATGAGATTTACCACAGGGTCCTGACCATGTCTGACAGCCCACTCACAACTGCCTACACACCATGACCTAGGATTTGCAACCACACCAAAGGGATTTTCCCAGATGATGTTCTCCCCTTAACATTTAACCCAGTACATTGAAAGACAAGCTACTATTCCAGCTTTGACATCAGAGAAGAATTCATTTAGAAAAATGTCAAGAACATAAAAACTCAATCACCAAGTGATTACAGGCACTAAACCTCAGAGCCTCCAAGAGAGTCTAAATTTTACAAAAGGGCATTTTCTCATCGTATCTGTGTGTCTGAGGGAGAGGTGTGCATATCTGTTAAACACTGACATTACCAAGATACCAATTTCGAATTATTAATAAGTACACATAAAATGAAAAAATAGTAATAATAGACAAGAGAAAGTCAATTATACTGAAATTTTATAGCAGTTTAATAGGAATCTGCTACTGGTAGATGCTGAGAGAAGTTGATGAGTTCTCTGTTACCCAAAGCTGCCCCCATTCATTCTCTTGGTTCACAGAGGACACTGAACACTGGAATAGATTCTTGCAGAGATAGGGATAGGGCTATTTCTTCTCATATATACCACATCCCTATCCATTTTAAAGGATGGGACAAGAATCCTGCCAGACAGGTAAGTATTGTGATAAGAAAATAGTGGAGTTTAGAGCAACTTAGCTGACCATCCCAAGAGACTGAGCATTTCATATACCTGTGCCCAGGGATCCAATTCCTGCAATTTTGCTCTCTAAGAGGAAAAGGAGAGAAGGAATGTGAAAGGGAATTCAAGAAAGCAGAACCCAAACCATCTGTAATCTCTGCTTCCCCCAGAAACTTCCCCAGAATCTGTTGCTGCTCTTATGGTGAGGAGGGGGGCAGGGCAGGGCACTGTATCTTCTGCAGGCATGGGGTCCCCACCTCCAATGCTGGTACTTGGAAAGAAACACTGAGTGCCAATTCTGTGCTAGGTACTATGAACACATTATTTCATTAACATTATTTCATTTAATTATCACAATGCTGCAAAGTTGACAATACCAAATGATGATTATTCTTATTTCATGGGTGAGAGGATTTAGTTTCAAACCAAGGAAACTGTCTAAAGTAATACATTTAGGAGTAGCAAA
This sequence comes from Camelus ferus, assembly GCF_009834535.1. Classification (NCBI taxonomy): domain Eukaryota; kingdom Metazoa; phylum Chordata; class Mammalia; order Artiodactyla; family Camelidae; genus Camelus; species Camelus ferus. The sequence continues at coordinate 1,501,386 of NW_022588424.1, read as the reverse complement.
GAAGAGATTTGGAGTTGGCTCTCTTTGGCTCCAAAAACCCTCACCAGTCCCACTATACCCCTCTTCCTACAGAGCCAAGCCTTCAAATAAAATCCTCCCCATTCTCTTTGTTCACAGAGGATGAGAGAACCTTCTGATGTGGCGTGGACAGGGTCTGGAGCTCTCCCCAGAAAGATCGTTGGCACGTGCCTCAAGAAGCCCAAAGCTTTGACTTATAAGCTGTATCTTTGCGAGCTGTGTCCTGGAAAGACTCAGCAGGATCAAGACCGGTTACAGAATTGTACCACTTTATTATGCCCAGTCTGCTGTAATTCCTTGCAAGTGTTGCAGTGTATGCTTGCCAACTGATAAGCAGAAGTGTATGTGGCCCTTCAACACAGGCAACTGCACTGCAGGTATGCTGGTTTGCCCAGTGTGCAATTGTGGGGCCCTATTCACCCTGAAGAATAAAGAGGGGCCGTCTCTTTGTTTGCATTCTCAACTCTCTCCCCTGGGCAGTGGCTAACGCTCCACAGCTCTTGGGCACAGAGCTGTCTCTCCCGCCTCTATTATAATAAAGAGATGATGCTAAAGCTTTCACAAATCTCAGCAAGTCAGACTCAGGGGAGACAAGGAAAATCTGAGATAAAAGTTCAAATTCTACAGTCCTCAAAAAAATACTTCAAACAATACACCACAGACACACACATATACATATGTGTGTGTATGCAGGCAAAGAAAGCACTCGAAGGTGGGCAGTTGAGAAAATCTGAGATCCTATGAAAGTCTATTTTGATGAGAGTGATTTACATAATTTTATTCTTCTAAAGTTCTTGAAAGCAATTTTTTTTCAATAGTAGGTGAGAAATCCCACCCTTTCCTATTTACACTCCTGTTCTCTTTTGAAAACTTCAAATAGAATATACAAAAGGGCACCTGGCCTAAAGTGGTTCACCACAAACTTCAAATAAGTGAGACCTGACTAATCAGATCTTACAGGAACTAAGGCATCTCTGAGAAACGGTCTGTAAACAACCACTGCTTCTCCATTCCAAAATCAGTGTCTTAAAGACTTCTCTGATAACCTCAATCTAGAGAAAATAAATTTTGAGCAGGTAATACGAGAACTTCTGTGAAAATGGTGACTGCAGCTATGTGGGGAAACTGAGGGGCTTGAAATACGATTAGAGAGAGACTGACTTAAGTACTGCCGTGTCTGTTGGGTTTTTTAAATCACGTGCTTAGCTCATTCAGAATAATTGAAAATAACATTTCTGAATTAATACTCAGTGCTACTATTTTTATTTATTCCCTCTTTGACAAGGAAGCTATTTGTTTTTATATTTATTCCCCTTATGTATTTGGCATGACCTTCAATATCTTCCAGGAATCTCATCACTCCTTTTCTACTCTGCACCATGTCTATTTCTACTCACGCATATGCTGCACCCAAAATGTTCTTCACCACTTTTCACACAATTATGCTGTGCATCTGTATTTAGATTATGGGTTCCCTAAGGGGATTATCAAGAGAGGCAGTAAGAGTGTTGGTTCTGATGACTGACCTCCTGGGTTAGAATTTTAGCTTCTGCCTCTTACTAATTTTATGGCCTGGGCCAAGTCATTAAAAATCTCTCAAGACTCAGTTCCCTCATTTCTGAAAAGAGGATAATAATAAAAAATAATAATAATACCTTGTTGAGTTGTTAAAACATTAAATAATAGTATCTTGAATTTTCAAAACATTAAATTTGCTCAGTGCTCTGTACATAGTATTCACTCAATAGTTATTGTTATCCTTTTTTGTTCAATACAATGTATAATTCTCACATGTAAAATTCCTAAATATTAATAAATCATGTTAGTCCAAATACTGTTTCTGACTGAAGCAAATAGGAAATAAGATAAAGCAGCATACAGACAGTGATGGGAACTGGAAAAGATGGGCAAGTGGTAGCTGTCATCTAGAAATCACATTTCTTCTTCCGCCTCTCCCACAACCAAAGAAGAAAGCACACATAAAAACTATGTAAGACCATCTCTTTCCACCTTATTTTTTCTTGGGTTGCTTTCTTGACAAAGTGCCAAGGAGAGTATGGAATCCAGGTTCTGTGGTTTAGATGTGGTTTTTATCCTGGGTTTTCCTCCATGGTCTTTTGGTTTTGATCTTTGGTTCCCAGTGTTCCTAATTACTTAGGAGTAATTCCCAGCCCTCGCAGAGCCTAGCTTCCATCATTAGCCATTTGCCTGTCTGGCAAGACCTGCTCCAGAGAGGAAGTGAGTGGAAAGGCTTTCATGGCTGGAGTCAGTAAACTTTACCAAATGTCCAACATATGCTGTGCAGTGTCCTCAGGCAATATGGGGTACATGCCTGTCCTAGACATAAAAGAAGTAATAGATCTGGCTCCATTCCCCTGTAGTCTTGCACAAAATCAAAATGAAATACAGAAAGGTAAACTCTAGGTTATTCATAGATACACTTTGTCTTGTGCAATGCTGGGTGGAAACACACAATCTGGGCCAGTCTCCTTGCTTTCTTCTCTTTCTCCTATTTCTCAGTAAATGCTTGGCCCATCGTTTCTAATTAAAATGTATTTTCTGGCAGGGAGATCATCTGGTATGCATATTTTAACCAATTCTCAGATAAATAAATAAATAAGTCAGTTTAGAGTAATCTGTGGGTGGTCATTCTGAGGTTAGACTTCAGGGCAGGAAACACCCAGCTAACACTTCTCAAAGTGCCACGAAATCAACTAACTAATTACCCTCAGACTATTTTTTAATCTCCATGGCAGGGAAATACAGCATCACCAGATACAGATTACATTCCACATAGATCTGGGAAGTGTAAAAATGGTCACGTGTAACGAACAGAAGAGAATTTAACAGTATCTCGACAATGAAGCATAATTTTGCCTTTTGCCACAGAGCCTGACCCTTGTATCTACACCCATTTTATGTGCTTAATAGTAACATTAAATGCAGTTAAAAAATGCAAGCATTTTATGTCCTCTGATAAAAAGCAAAAGGACATCTTGTTTTGCTGCTGAAACCTGGCTGTTTCACCCAGCAGTAAAATGCTCACAGGCAGACTGTGGAAGAAGAACACCTGAATTCTGGGGGAAATACATCATTCATCACTTTTTTCTTTAAATATGCAGAATTATTTTTCTATCATCTTGTGCCTTTTTATAGGCTGTTAATGATGGGAGAACCTGATAAAATGCAGGCAGACTTTCACATTTAGAATGGGTAAGTGGAAAGCAACAAATGCTAAACATGTGTCATCCACCACCAGCCAAGGAATGGCTTTTTATTACATTTTATAAACTTTCATATTGACATTGAGTTGGGAGAGCATTCACATTCACGTAAGCGTATCTTATTTTGCACACTACTGCTACTAATAATAAACAGTGAATGGTTGGACTAATTCCTCTACTCCTTGTGGAAAAGATTAACTTTTCTGCCATTTGTTTTATATTTGCTGGAAATTGGGAACTCCTAAGATCAACATGTACAATTTCCTAAATATTCAAAGCCCAGATTCCTATTAAGGAATGCAGGAGACTTACAGATATGACATCTTCCACGAGGGATGGCTGTGCCAGTTTGACATCATTTCTGCCAGTCACTAGGTCCCCTGGTTCCCACTGGAGTGCTAAGATGCCCTGGGCTGATGCAGTGAACTCACACTGATACTGCAAGACATTTTAAATTTTAAATGGGAAACCCAGCTGTCTGACATCACACAAACTACTAATACTAAATTGTTTAGGCTCAACTATTTAAAAAAACAGAATAATGAATCATTTCTTATGGGCTAGGAGTGTCATGAAAAAATTACTGTGAACCAAGGATGTCAGTAATCCAGAAAGTCTGGGAACCCCTAAAATAATCCCATTTACATGCACCCCAAATTCAAGAACATGAACATATACATGACATCTGATATGTTCTACATGCTGGAAAGTATACAACGAAGAACAGAGGAACTCTCAAACAAAGTTGCAGAGCAGAGTCTCAACTGTTTCTTGGTCTCTATACTGACTATGGTTTCCAGTATCCTGAGGACGCCTGGAATAAACAAACAGTTCCCAACAAGGAGGAATCACAACCTGGGCTTTGTGCTGTATGCTTTTCAGCAGACCAGGCTTCGAAAATAGAAGTGAGATGACATCTACTGATCCTCATTCCATCTTGTTCTCTGATGTAACTCTGGGGAACATGAGCAATCCCCTTGAAACAACTTGCTCTGGAAAAAAATTGTGCAAGACCACAGATGCCAATAGTTTAATAAGGATTATGCTCACTGTAACCATTAAGCCCTACCAGAAACTGTGATCTGTTTAAGAAGCAAGAGACACTAGGATTCAGAAACTTGGGGAAGTAAATTTGACCCCAAGTATTAAAGGCAGGTCTGGAATATCAAGATGTAAGATTGGTTAAAAGATAAAGACTTTGGGCACAATCCTATAAGGAACCGATGATTGAATTAAGACACCAGGAGTTACAAAAACATTGTCAGTATGCCAATATAGCTTTGGTGGGGGGAAGAAACCTAAGGGCAGAGGCAAATATATCTCTTGATTCCACAATGATAGAGCCACCTTGGAGCCAGATTAATCTTTACAACAACTACTTAATGAGGTATTTATTTCTTAATAGTTAATTCTATAAGATTTCTGCAAAGGAAAACAAATTGTGACTAACCTCAAATCCAATCGTAGCCCTGTCCTAAAGAAACAAACTAATAACACTGTAGCATTAAAACTAAAAGACTCATACATGAATGAAGCATGGGTTATGAATCTCTTTCTCTGGGTCCTTCTCTACTAATAAGTAACAAAGCTGAAGGCATCACACATTCTAATTTCAAACTATATTACAAAGCTATATTAATCAAAATAGTATGGTACTGGCATAAAAACATAGGCCAACAGAACATAGCTGAGAGCCCAGAAATAAACTCCTGCATACGTGGTCAACTAACATTTAACAAGGGAGCTAAGAAAATTCAATAGGGAAGGGACAGTCTCTTTAATACATGGTACTGGGAAAACTGGATACCACATACACAAGAATTAAACTATACCCCCATTTTACACAACTCACACACACACAAAAAACCTGTAAATGTATTAAGGACTTAAGCATAAAAACTGAAACCCTAACATTCCTGGAGAAAAACACAGAAAGACCTCCTTGACATTGGTCTTGGCAATAATTTTTTGAAGATGACACCAAAAGTATAAGCAACAAAGGCAGAAAGGGACTACATCAAGCTAAAAAGCTTCTGCACAGCAAAAGAAATGATCCACAAAATGAAAAAGCAACATCCAAATTGGAGACAATATTTGCAATATCATATATCCAATAAGGGTTAATATTCAAAACATATGATGAAGTCTTACAACTCAGCAAAAAAAAAAAAAAAAACAAAAAAAAACACCCCAATTAAAAAATGGACAGAGGAACTGAACAGACATTTTTTCCAAAGACAGACAAATGGCCAACAGGTATGTGTTCACTATCACATTTTTTATACTATCTCAGATATGGAAACAACCTAAGTGTTCATCAATGAATAAATGGATAAAGAAAATGTGGTGTATATATACAATGGAATATTATTCAGCCATAAAAAGAAGGAAATCCTGCCATTTCCAACAACATGGATGGACCTTGAGGGCATTAGGCTAAGTAAAAGAGAGACAAACACTGTATGACATCATTTATATGTAGACTTTAAAAAAGCTGAATTCATAGAAACAGTGAGTACAGTGGTGGTTACCAAGGGCTGGGGATTGGGTAAAAGGGTAGATGTTACTCAAGAATGATAAAATGAGTAAGTTTTGAGAATGTGATGTGTACCATGTTAATTACAGTTAATAATACTGTATTACATACTTGAAAATTGCCAAGAGAATACCTGTAATGTTCTCACCACAAAAAATTAAAATAGTAATTATGTGATGTGATTGAGGTGTTAGCAATCATTCTGCAATATATAAGTGTATCTAATTAACAGGTTGTACAACTTACTCTTACACAGTGTTATATAGCAATCATATATCAATATAGCTATAAAAAAAAAGACTAATCATCAGTTCTACCTATCAGAATCACTTAACACACCTCTAACAACTGTCAGATACACAAACTCATCTAAAAAAGTTTTCATACAAACTTATATATCTTCATATTAATTTGCTAGAATGGCTATAACAAAGTATCACAAAGTGGGTGGCTTAAAGCATGGAAATTTATTTTCTCACATTTTGAAGAAATTAACTTTTTCACAATTCAGAGGCTAGAAGTCCATAATCAGTGTGGTGCAGGGTTGGCTTCTTCTGAGGCCTCTCTGCTTGGCTTATAGATAGACAGCCATTTTCTCCCTGTCTTTACATGGTCTTCCCTCCATGTGTGTCTCTGTTCTATACTCCTCTTACATGGATACCAGTTATATTGGGTTAATGACCTCATTTTAATGTAATTATCTCTTTAAAGACCATATCTCTATATAGAGTCACATTCTGAGGTACAGGGGGTTAGAACTTCAATATATGAATGTTTTGGGGAGATAAAATTCAGCCCATAATAACCTTAAATGATTTTTTCAAAAGATAATTGAAAACAGAAGTCAATAAAATAATCAAGTTCAAACATATTAATAAGAAAAAGATAATGAAAATGTACTTTAAAATATCTGCGAATTACAAAAAATTCAAAATAGTTTCATGAAGAACAATAGAACATGGTTCCCTACCACTTTGCTTATCATTCATACCTGAGGGAAATTATGTTCTTTCATCATACGTTTATTAAATGATATATACAAATAATATAGCTAATTGATTTAAAAAAACAAAATCAGATAAAAACTATATGATTTACTTTTACAAAAAAGAAACATAAAAATATTTTCTCAATTTTTGAGTTAATCACATTCAGAATACTCTTATTCAAAATCATAAGATACAAAAACTGTTTTAAAGAAATTTTCCCTAAAATATAATTGGAAATACATGTGAAAAGTTAAGGAATGCTGAGGTATACATGTTAATATACAATTGAAGAATCATTTAGTTTTAAAAAGCAACATATGTCTTTAAAATTTTTACATTTCAAGTGCTCATGAAATTTCTGGATTTGTGTATGCAAAAAAAAAAACAAAAAACAGCATTTTAAAAAAATTCCTAGAATTGAAAAAAAAAAAAAACCTATACCAATGTTTAGCTTCAAGAGTCTCAGGCAATCATAAATTTCCCATTGCCTTCTTTTTACTAGATGTTTGCTGCCTAAAAAGTGCTTTTCAAGCCAATTGAAGCCTATGTATTTAAGTATTTCCTTTTATAATTTTACTAATTGGGATATAAAAATTTATGAAATGCTTTAATACTTTCCTTCTTTCTTCCCTCTTAAGGAGAGAACATGTATCCCTCACTCTTTGAATTTTCACAGAACTCAAAGTAGGTATTTCCCCAATCCAGCATCCTATCTGATGCCTTACTCTTCCTTGTGGACTTGGAATGAGTCATCTGTTAAGCAGGTGCCTATGCTTCTCAACTGTATTAAGCTAATATTCAAAAAGTACTTCAGAATGAGACATTTGGCTTTTTCTTCCCTCTACACCACACACAAAAAAGTGGAAGGTAGTGATTCTGGGTAACTACATTTTCTATTTCCCATAGGTAGGTTGTATTAATATTTAAATTGAGGAGCAAGTAGAAATATAAATCCCATGTATCTATCCAACTTTCCCCATGTCTCCAATATAGCTATGTGTCAGACAGATGATATTCACATCTCCATCTAACTCCTTCACTAATTACTCAACTATTTCTGAATCTAAGCAGAATAGAGAAGTGTTACTGGTTAGATCCTATCAAAACACATCATCCAGTTCATCGACCAGGAACACTGAGAAATAGGTAAGGAACAGAATTTGAGGAAGCAAAATAATGTTCAATGTTTGAGGCATGTCATATGCATATGAGCCTTTACACTTGGGGCTTCTGTAAGTATGAGCCATGAAATCTTAATCTTGGCATTTTTAGTAGATTGTACTGTGCCATGTAGCCAGTTATTAAAATGGTGTGGTTAGCTTTTTAACTGACATGCTCTGAAAGGATAGCCTTAAGATTGGTTTAATAAGCACTGGTAACATACAATTTTTATTTTGGTAGATCACTATGGCTTATCATGACTTTGTCCATATTAGTGGCTGTTTACTGGCAGTAAGATAACTGTTCTGGTACAGCATTAGGCTCTTCAGGAAGCAGACACAACTAACAGGAATATAATATTATAGGAAAAAAAGTATAATCTGAAGACTTCTAACATTTTTAATTTGTAGAATGTTTTCTTTCTACATTTTACTATGTTTCTCAGCCAATTCTGCAGGGTAGAAGAGCAGAACTTCAATGAGCTGAATGCTCTAATTCTAGAAAGCACTAGTGATACTGCAGTTTTAAATAGTTTGATTTTTTAATTTCAGTTGTAATGCTACCAGTTTCAGTTCCAATATATAAAGAGCTCTGAAGGCATCACTCCCAAGTTTATAACAAGAAAAAAAGCTCAATGAACTGAAAAGTGATGACTTTTCTTGGACCCATCAGAGAACAGAAGTTACAGGGCCAACAACCAACAATGAAATCTAGAGAGACAAGCAAGATGAATAGAGAGTCACAGCCAAGATCCACTGACCCAGAGTTAAAGCTGCCAGAGCTATAAACTGGAGGAACAGTGAAATGATAGTTTAGACAAATTGCTGGAGGCTGCCTATGGACTAGCATGAGAATGACAAAATCCTGGGTCGACAGCCTTAGGCGTACCCTCACACTTACGTGGGATTTATCTCCAGGAACGCTACCAGATTCTCAGAGTGAAGGGCCAAAAGAGAGCCCCTCCCAGTTCTGGCAACAGAGAGAAAAAGCAGAAAATAATAAGATATACCAAAAGGATTCCACAGGAAAGCAAAGCCAACTCTATTAACCATGTCCTTTTTCCTGTGTTCTAATACTTTTACATCTGGGGGCCTTGCTGACCCCTTGCTGGCTTCAAATGCAAACCAATCAATCCAGAGACCATACCCCAGCCACCTCCTTTATCCGATCTCACAGTTTAGCCAGTCCATCTACCCTCATCACCACACAGCCAGGTAAGAGACAACTAGGGACAGCCCCTATGCCCCAGAGTCCACTGAAATTACTCAAGCTAGTCAATACGAGACTGTTCATCCTGCTTCATCCACCCCTTTCCGTGGAAATCATAACAAAGGCTCTTCCTTCTTCTGCCTTGTGACAGACCCTGGTCCTTCCCCATGTGGCCTCCGCCATAACATGGCATGTCCCCTTCTCTTGGGAACTGTGAGTAATAAACTATCTTTTCAATAGCAATCATGTCCAGGTACTCTGGCCTAACTATACCTCAATTTTTAAATTACTATATTTTGAAACACCTATGTTGTAGGGGAAAGAATTTACCAGGGCCTACTCCATCCTTTCAATTACTTGAGTTATTACCCAGCTCCAGTACTCAGTAACTGTCCTATCTCACATAAGGGGTAGTGAGTGGGGAGACATAAGCCAAGAAACTGTGAAGGTCATGACTCTGGAATACAGACCAAATAAAAGACTGAGATTTAGTCATAAAATAATAGAACACTGCTCCTCCCTGACAATTTATCACCATGTTACTGCATTAAACATGCCCAACCTCTAATCACATTAACATAAAACCTAGCACTAAGAGCCGATACACCTGAGTTCCAATTACCCAATAGATCATATCTAATTTTCAACAACAAAAATCACAAGGCATGCTAAAAGGCAAGAAAAAAATACAGTCTGCAGGGACAAAAGAAGCATCAGAATCAAAGATGTATGGGATAAATTTTGGAATTATCAGACAGAGAACTTATAATAATTATAATTAATATGTTAATGGCTCTAATGGAAAAAGTAGACAACAGTTAAAACAGATGAGTAATGAAAGGTGAGGGATAGAAAATCTATGAAAAACCAAAAGGACATGCTAAAAATAAAAAATACTGTAACAAAAATGAAAAAACATTTCTGATGGGCTCATAAGTAAACTGGACACAGCAGACATTAGAGTGAGTGAGCCTGGTGATACATCAATAAAAACTTCTAAAACTGAAAGGTAAAGAGGAAAAAAAACAAGGACAGAACATCCAAGAACTATGGTACAATTTCAAAATGTACAACATAAGTAAAATAGGAATACCAGAATAAAGAGAAAAAGAAACAGAAGAAATATTTGAAGTAATAAGGACTGAGAACATTCTAAAACTTCTAACAAACATCCAACTACAAATCCAGGAATCTCAGATGACACTCAGCATAATAAATATCCTCTAAAAATATTCAAATCGCAAAAAACCAAAGACAAAGAAAATTTTCAAAGAAACCAGAGACTAAAAAACTACCCACAGAGGAATAAGAGTAAGAATTACACTGGACTTCTCTCCAGAAACCTTGCAAGCAAGAAGAGAATGGGTAAAATATGTAAAATACAGAAAGAAAAAGAAAAAAACTTCACCAACCTAGAATTCTATTTTCAGTGACCTTATCTTCAAAAGTGAAGAAGTCATTTTTCAGATAAATAAATGCTGAGAGAATTCACTGTCAGTAGAATTGTCCTGCAAGAGATGTTTAAAAAAAGCTCTTTAGGGAGAAGGAAAATTGTATGTATCCAAAACTTAGATTTACACAAAGAGAGGAAAAGTGTCAGAGAGGGGATAAATGAAAGTAAAATATTTTATTTTTCTTATTCTTGATGGAGAGCATTAAGTGTTTATTTAAATAATTATAGTAACAATGTATACAGTAACTTTAGCATATGTATAAGTGAAACAAATGGCAGCAATGTGATAAGGTATGGGAGGTGTGAGGTACCTGCATAACCCATGAACTGGTACAGTGTTATTGGAAGGTGGGCTTGTACCAGTCATCAATGAACATTGTAAAGTCTAGGGCAACCACTAAAAAAAGAGTTAAAAAGAAGCTGTCATAGCTGGTTCAGTCAGTTATAACAAAGTAACAATGACTAAGTGTCCTCAGTCCTATTACATTGGGGCCCCAATCTTATGAATTGTTTAGCTTTAATTATCTCTGAAATACCTTATCTCCAAATACAGTCACATTGAGGGAGAAACACAATTCAGTCCATAGCAGAAGTACAAGCTGCATGTGAAGAGAGGAGATAAAATGAAATTATATAAAATCAATTAAAAACCAGGGTAGACAAAAGAAAAGATTTTTTTTTAAAGAAACAAAGGAAAAGTTCAATGAAAAGAGTTATAAACATGTAATCCAGCTAGATCAAAAAGCACTTTAAATGTGAATGGTATAAATACATCAATGAAAAGACAGACTGTTCCAGTGAATAGAAAAAATAAGACCCAATTACATGTCATCTATAAGGAAACTAATTAAATATAAAGACTTAAGTAGTTTAAAAGTAAAGGGATAGAGAAAGATATGCCATGCTAACAATTATCAAAAGAAAGCTAGTGCAGCTATATTCATTTCAGATAAAACAGACGTCAGAATAAGGAAGTGATAAAGAGGGACATTGCAAAATGATAAAGGAATCAATTCTTCAAGAACACATAACAAGCCTTAATGTGTATGGACCTAACAGCAGTATCCAACTACATGAAGCAAAACTGATAGAACTGAAAGGAGAAATACAAAACACACTGTTACAAATGCAATATCAACCAACTCTAATTGACATTTATAGAATAATTCATCCAACAACAGCAGAATACATATCCTTCTTAAGTGCACATGGAATATTCACCAGGAAGAGACCACATTCTGGGCCATACATAATTGCAGCTAGAAGAAGACAGAAGTATTGGATCAGGTGCCCCAAATTCTGTTCTTCATGTATTGTTTTGAAACTGGATTAGGCTCTTTAACAGTTACAAATTGCCACACAGTCCTAAACTGGCTCTGGTATTGTTAATGCAAAAGCTCTAATCAAGTTCTAAACTTAAAAATCCAACCTTGGAGGCCTATTTAATTAGTAGCAAATGAAAAAGAACAGGATTCTTATTAAAGGATTTTCTATAAACATGGGTCAAAGAAGGGGAAAATATCACTGCTAGGAAAGCAATTTAAAATGGAACATTCATGAAATTGTTTCTCTACAAATCAAGTATATTCAGAAATTTAAATGAAGTAGAATGGTTTGACAAATGTACTTCAGTCTTACTATCAAAACAGGGGCAATGAAAATATAAAAATAAAATAAAGGAAGCCAGATAATAACTAACCAATGGAAAAAAGAGATTTCCTTTCTTCCAAATATTAAAAGAGATATGTATCTGGTAAAAGGAGGTACACTTGAATCTGAGATCAAAGTAGGCATTAGAAAGGGGGAGATGTTTTAGTTAACACCAAATCAGAAAATGTAATGCAGCCTAAAGATACCTAACAGAAGAGAGCAAGATCTCAGAGAGCAGGCTAAAATTGTTCACATCTTAGAGGCCAGAAATCAGGAAAATATTAAAAGCACACCTTGTAAAGATACATATTTGAAATTCATGACTGGGACACTATGCTGTACACCAGAAATTGACACACTGTAACTGACTATACTTCAATAAAAATTTTAAATTTAAAAATATAAATAAATAAAAAATAAAATTCAGTAAGAGCTATGGGAAACTACATTTTGAAAGTAGCAAAAACTATGTAAATTGGTTACATCAATTTGAACAGATTTGAGATCCAGAGAGTCAGGTAAAACTATGAGTTCCAAGTGAATTTCAAACATATACATCAATTGTAGGTGGAGACACAAGTATCACCTGTGCCCTGAGAGACTGTCTAAAACTGTGGAATAAAAGAAAAGTACCAAAAAGATGAGCCACATTAATGTAAAGTCAGTCCTTGCTTAGACATTGTCCTGAAGGAAAGAATGTCCTGGGCAATCAACTAAACAAGGGGAAGGTAGACAAAGAATGGCTGGGCATTCCTGGAGCTTACTAGTTTTGTATCAGGATGAACCCTGAAACTGTGTGTTGGGACAGCAAATGACTGGGCCCAAAAGCAGAAGAAAGGAACAAGGAAATGAGCATGTTAACCTTACATATGGCAGAGAAGAAAAGAGACCAAAGTAAGGAGTGAATATGTCACAGACTCTGGTATTCAGAGAAAGAGAAAGGGTATGGGAAATGGAGTATGTAGCAGAGGCAAAAATTTTCAAGAGTAACTTCTTAGGAATGTGTACAAAGGAAATTGTAATCTTAATGAGAGGATACAGGAGAAACTTGATTAAAGTTTCAGAGATTCCAGAAATTGCCTGATGATAAGATACGGTAGAGGCTCTATCACAGGCAAAGCTCAGACCTCAATCATCTAAGAAACACAGGGAGCGAAGGAACTAGAAATTTCAAGTTTCTGATATAGTGGATGGGAAGAAAATGCAACCAAAATAAGACCTGGTAGGATGTTATCTATGCAGTCATCTAAATTTTTCAGTAAAGAAAGAGTATCCCAAACATCACTTTTATGGGAATGGGGATGGAGTAAGTGGATCCCTACTCACCTTCTGCACAAATAGAGGATTTTCAACCTTCAACACCACAATCTCTCCTGCTGATTGTTTTAAGTTCACAAGTCAGAGACTTTGGTCTAGACTGACTGTTCCTGTAACATAGAAACTTTGACACCTTCAGCTACCTTCTCTCAGGTAACTACTTAGTCTTTAACAGGATCTTTAACAGCACTTAAGTACTGGGTTCTAGAATCTATTTTGATCAGAGTAACTGCGTTAGGGGTGTGGGTTCACTGCATTTAAACTTCTTGGGCTTGAGGGGCAGCAGTGTGAAAATCTCATACATCCTATTGGCTTTCAAAATTTTTCAACAGGAAGCCCATGATAAACTTCCACTAAAGTAAAATATTACTGAGGTCCTAAGAAAACAGCAGAGACTAAAAGAAAAGATTCTTAAGGATTCCAAGTGTTACAGACCCTCTGACTCAGTCTGAGCAAACTATGAAATTTGGGAGCATTTTAATTTCGCTGGAATTTGAACTTTTAACTCACAAGGGCTAAGAAGATTTTATTGTAGGTTATAAATTATTTGGGTATAGGACTTTAACTAGCAAGAGAATTTAATTTGTCTGTTTATTTTCACTCTGGATTTAATAATTAAAGGAATTCACAGTAAAATCTGGAATATTTCTAGACTGTTGGGTTTTATTTATGTTCATTTTTAATCTCAGTAGAGTTCTTCAGGTGAGCTTTCTTGGGCAATCTGGCTATCATAAATTAGTCTTTGGTCATAGTAGTGTCTTGGAATTAATGTAATTAATTGTGTATTGCTTTGATCCACGGTAGAACTTTTTGGGGACAAAGCTGAAATGTCAACTTGTGAACCCAAGAAAATCCTAAAAAGGGAAAAGCTATTGATGTTAAGCATCATAAAGGTGAAAGCAGGCTAAGCTGTCCTGATAAAGATTGTTGCTCTTTGCTGATGGGTGAGTCTAGAAGAAGAAACTAAAGACTTGTGCTTCAGCCTTCTTTTTGGGGGTCTCCCCCGTCTCCTTGTGAAGAAGGTATATTCTGAGTATTACCACAATGTGAGATTTACATGTCAAGGCCAGTTGCTGTCTAACTGCATGGATAGAAGTCAGGAAATCTAATTACAGGCTGTAGGTTTGCAGTGACATTTCCTCTTGCCCAAAACCACACCCCCCAATATTAAACTGTAATAATGCTAATATTTTGGTTTCTGTATGAATACCATAACTGTCAGCCAGTTCCAAACAGTGAATGGGTTGTTATTAGCCCCCTACACCCAAATAATATGGAATATATGTATCCTTTTCTGATAATTCCAGGAAAAAAATTTTGTTACACTGATCAGTTAATAATTTTTGCTGTAAGTAACAGAAAATCCACCTCAGTAGTTTATTTTCCTTGTATAAATGACACTACAGAGGTACGTGGCGATGACTCAACAGCTCAAAGGTATCAAGGATGATGTCTCAGGGATCCACTTTTACCTTCCGCCCAAGATGTTATTACCCCTGCCCCAAACATCAGTCACATTTAAGGCATAACAAAGGAAAGACAGACCGCATCTATTTCTTGCTCTTTTATCAGACATGCAAAAATCTTTCCAGAAATTTCCCAACAGTTCTTTGTTTATGTTTCATTGACCTGAACTGTGTCACATGGACACGTCTCAATGCAAGAAGGCTGGGAAAATGAGAAATTAGCTTTTCCAGCCTTTATGGTGGAAGGTGACAAATATGACAGAGGCTGATAATGCCTTTCGGAATAGCCAAGTAGTAGTGTCAATGACAATATGCACAGTGATGCTTTCAAGGGCTCTGGAATGAGTAAGGTTGGTATTTTGGAAAGCACTGATTGTGGATAGTGGTTTTCTCTTTGTGTTATTCTGAAAATTTTCTTTGTGTATCCCAACCTGTTTTTAATCTACTGCATGACTTTCAACAGCTATATAGCTTGGCAGTAATACTTAACAGAAAAAAAGAGCTCATTATCATAGCTTTTCCTCATTTTGAGGATTTTTTTTCTTTTACTCTGGTTTCACATGTCTATCTAGGGCCATAAATGTTACTGGATGTCTGACTTCACATATAAAGGATAGTATTATTTTTAAACCCCACCCCCCCCAAAAAAAAAGACTTTTTATATTTTCTTCCAATTGTTTAGTCATATTTTGGGTTTTTATAAAAGAAGAATTTGGGATATTCAAGATTTGGATTATTAAATCCTGCTGATGTTTGATGTAGGTTATTCAAAATGTAGTTTCCATTTTTATTGTGTTACCCTTGTTGTGACATTGTCACCACTTTCTTTTTCTCATCCCTTGAAACTTCGCCAAATAGTAGTGGAAGGTACTACCCTTACAAATTTAGTTCAAATGTTTTGCCAATTTTGATTTTCATTCAGACTGACATGGGCTTCACAATAGATTTAATTCCTGCTTTTCATGAAAACTTAAAGACCTATCTGTTAAGATTTTCCCCCTTTCAACTTTGAAACATGTTATTAATAGAACAGTATTACATCATGATGTAGTATTTGTTGACCTGGCAGAGCTTTTTTTAAAATGTCTTGCTCAGGATTATAATTGGAAAAACTTGTTAAATCTGAGTGGATTTGTTTATAGTATTAACTGTTATAAATAATTCCACTTTTTGAAAGTTTCCTGTTTTGTTTGGTGGGAAAAAAATACATATATATATATATATATATATATATATATATATAAAATCTGTCATGTATGGCAATTAATGAAAATTGCATACACGACTTTAGGTCAGTCTTTTCAAAAAAAAAGATATATAAAGAGAAATTGGCCCTTAAATTAAAAGCTAAATAAACCTAGTAGAAAAGGTTGCTTTGCATGTAGGCATCTTTCACCTAACCACTAATTTTCACGTTTTCCACATGCTTCTTACAAGTGGATCACAAATCAGAGAAGGAAAAGAATAACAACAAACAACTTAGGCAAAAATGCTGTACGTCACTTTTGCACAAGCTTGCAGCCAGAATAATTAGAGAAGAATTTGACTCTCATTACAGATACAAGATGGGCCTTTTGCTCCATGTGTGCACCAACTGCATCCCACAGCCAGGCTAGGCAAGCTCACTGAACAGAGCTGGCAGTGACACTTAGGCACTTGCTGTCTCAACTTGCTGTTTAGAATTGAGGCTGCCAGACCACTGCTAAAATTGATTGGCGTTCACACTTCATTTGAGTGGGTTTGCATTTGGACGAGGTCTTCATTTTCACCTTTCTTGCTATTTCCTGAGGAAAATGAGCAATTCTGTGAGGCCGGTGTGCTTTTCAATTCTAAGATTGTTCTGTTACCCTCGGCCCTGCAAGCTTCCTTTATAAAAGAAAGGTCTTCATATTTAAGCTTGTAGGTAAAAGGGTGTTATATTCAACTCCTGCATTTTTCAATGTGGTTTTTTCTTCCATTATTTTTTCTTTCTTTACTTAGCTTGGGAGCTGTGTGAATGATTGCTGACCGAGAACATTAGACACAAAAATTCATCATTTATCTACAGAACAATGACAAAATTAAACTGGAGGAAATGACCTTATGACAAATTTTGGGAAGTATGAATTGGACTTAAAAGGGGGAAAGAGTTGTTGACATACTGTTTCCCATTATGATTCTTTCCACTGAAAGGGAACAATCTGTTTTCCTCACAAGGAACTGGCACTGGTCAAGTGGATTTTAGAAAACTTATGCTGTACTCAATTCATTCAAAGCTATGAAGCATCTTTCAAACATTAACAGACAGTATTGCTGATAATCATTTGATTAAAAAAAAAACATGTTTGTAATGCCAGACTGGATCAGAATTTGAACCTCCTAAACTAAATCCTAGGCAGTATAAACAACAGATATTTACATATGCATATATACATACATATGCATATATATAATTTTTTTTTTCACAGAAAGAACCTAGGCAAAATGAGGCTCCCAAGAAAACACTGACCTGAATTATTCATACTGAATAACTCTATGGCACAAATTACCTCAGCAACTAGTAAATTCCATGCTTTATTTCTGCAGTGTTCTCCTCCAAAATCAAGTATGATCAAAAAAGTATGAGCAAGCTCAATACATCATTTCAATTATGAAATGAATCCAGTACTTGTGATTAAAGCAAAGACAGATTCTTCTGAAATAAATCTCAGATCTCAGGGACTTTCCACGCCCTTTTCCTTCTGCCTGGTAATACTTTTCTTTTTTCCACTCTTTACCTCCTTACTACTGGATAGACCCTAACATGCCCCTCAAGAACTGGCTCAAATGTCTCAGTGATTACTTCTTTGACTTTCATTCATTTGAAAATGTGAATGTTAAATATATAGATATGTATGTGTGTATACATATATGTGTATGTATTGAGTACATAAGTGCTGCTATATATACTAGAATACAAGATAGTAGTCACTTAACCTGCTCTTCCCAGGACCCTAGGATATACTTGGGTCATAGGCTTTTTCATTTGTAATATAGTTAAGTCATTTCCATCTTCATCCCAGATCTCCACTGTCCAATACGGTAGCCACATGTGGCTCTTCACATTTGATATGTTGCTAGACCAAATTGAGAAGTGCTGTAAGTGTAACATACACACTAAATTTTAAAAACTTAGAATGCAAAAACAGATCTATGAGCACCATGAGAACAATGATTATGTTTTACTAATTTCTATATTTAAATACCAATTACAGAAAGAAAAAATCTATGTTAACTGAATTTATATTTGAATAGACATTGTCAGTGTCCCAGAGCTAAGAACAAGGTGGAGGCAAAATTATTTTAGGATTGAAACCCCTGATATCCCCTGATTTTTGTTTTTATTTCTTAATATATGACAGTTTGGGAACAACTCCGATTCCAATGTTTTACCCTGATTATTTGATTTAGTTACCTCTACATCCCATTTCTTTGTGCCCACAATCCTTTCTTAGCTATTCAAGCTGCCACACTGTACAGAGATGATTTTCCTCAGAGACGATGCCTGACCGTTCAGCAGAGGAGCAAATGCTATATCCTGACTCTGTCTGGCAGAATCACCAGCTTGGTTGTAATGCAAAGGATGGCAGGTAATAATAGCACCATGCTCCAGCAAATTTGCTCATTTACTGCCAGTATTCCAATTAACTATCTGGGAATCCTCAGGACATCCAAAATCCATTTTTCATGAGTTGCATAAAGGAGAGCAAAATCTCTAGGAAATTTGATGCTGCTTTGGGATGTCCAAGATTTAGGTAAGATATTATTTCCTATGGGCTTCTAGAACATAAGTTTAGCCTCTTAAGGCTTCAGGGTTTTAGAAGTTATTTGGCAAAAGGTGGAAGCATAAGGGCTGTGACATGTGACAGTCTTATTTGCTGTGATCTCAAAATAATTGACTGACAGAGTAAAGGATACTAAAGAAATATGCCAACTAAATGCAGCATGAAATCCTGGTTTAGGTCCTGGACTAATAAAGGGTATTTACGGAATAACTGACTAAAATCTGAATAAAGTATATAAAATAATATTATAATAATGTTAACTTCCTAATTTAGATAAATGTACTGTGGCTAGGGGTGTTCATTAACTCAATTTTTTAAGTGAATTTTCATATTACATAGAATTCAGAAACTGACCATTTGAAGAAGTTTTAGAATCTTTGAAGTTCTTTAATTGCAAATATAACTATGTATTTACAATATACTGATTTTGAATTTTCTGTACAATGTAGACTTCTTCTAGTGACCAAGTAATATTTTCTTATAATTACTTGAATAATCAAAATAGATTTAATATGTTGGATAAATTTATTAGAAGTTAAACCAAATAGGTATGGATTTTTTTAATCCATTTTTGCTCTACATATTGACTTGAAGTATGCATATTTGGCCTGAATTATCTCTTTAAATCTGCTTTAAAAAGTTCGAGTTACTCTCAGAATCCTGAGGGGGTCTCACATTCCATGTTGTGCGAATTAACTTTTATTCCTCACTTGGGCACTGTTTTGAAGACCAAAGTGAAATGATCCAACTGAAGTTTCAGAAAGTTATTCATGGTGACAGTGTAAAGCAGAGATGGCAAAGAAGAGAGTCTGGGAGTACTGCAGCTGTATCCGCAACAGATGATCGGAACCGTAACTTGAACAGTGGCAAGAACAGAACAGACGATCCAGATATAAAGGCCATTTCAGAGACAGTATCACACCATCTGAATGCCCACATGAGGGCTGAAAGAAGTCATTTTTACACCAGAGTCGCCAAGGCTGGTGACCCAGAAGGTGGTGGACCTGAGAGAGGATACCCAATAAAGGGTTTATAGAGAAGACATTTTTGCACTGTTTTATCACTAATCATCATTTGGAAAGATTCATTTTCCATAAAAATTTATGTACAAATATTTACTGCTAAGATCTGGGGAATTTGCTTGGAGAAATCTGTGAATCAATTGGGAGGGCCAGGCTCACCCACATGTAAGACTGAAAATGTTTTCTGGAGACAGTATTCATCATGGGCCACTGTGCTTTTTAACTTTTCAAATCTTCCAGGGGAAGTACCATATTTAGCTTTAGAATATTACCACGTAAAACAGGGGGCAGCTGATATTTTCCCAACAGCTCGTAATTTATTTTCCCCTAATTATAGTATTACATGGTAGGAAAAATTCCTCACAGAGAAAAGGTTAAAAAAAAAAAAAAGACAAAAAGAAAGAACCATTTATTCCAATATAAGTCACACGTAAAATAACCCAGAAAATGACTGAGTCACAGGCAGATGTGAGAGCTTAAAATGCTAGTCACAATGAAAAGTCTTTTCATCAGAAGCTGACGGCAACTGGCCAATGCCTTCACTAACGGATGTGCTCAAGGATCTCCAGCCAAGAGGCAGAAATGTATAAAGTGAAAATTACTGCTATTACCCTGAGCTAAAGATGACCAATCAGGCCAAAACGACCTGTGAGGTTTAAAGTCAGCAAGTCGAAAGTGATGCCAGGGACTTGGCTTGCTCTGAATCTCAGGGATCCTACCTCACAGAGCAGCAGTAATCACTGCTAAAGGCCTGTCATTGTCCACTTTTGTCACTGCAAGGAGACATGTGAGTGCCACTGCCACACCGTATCATTCCTCCCTTCATCAGAACTTGAAATCCACTATTGTTCTTTAAAATCTGTTTTTTAAAGAGATTTACTTTCCTCTATTTCCAAATTCCCCGTTGTACGTTTCCCACCTCAGGGGAAAAAAAAACCCTTGACTCTGAATTAGCTAATTTATCTTAGTATTGCGTGAATGTACCCTTAATCTAAATTACCTTTAGTTTTAAACAACAGGAAATCATCTCATAATAGCTTAATTTCACCACACTCCTATTTGTATTTTAACTAATGATGATGCAGTGGTTTTGCTGTCTGTATTCACTAAGCAGTTTGCTATTTTCCCCAAAATCCTTCACCCCTTCATTACCAACAGAGGCATATACACACATAGAACCCAAATGGAAATGTTTTAATCCTGTATCTTCTAAAATAGGTGAGTTTGGTTTAGCAAATACTTGACTAGATCTGGGGTTTGAAGTAGTTGGTGCTGAAGACAATGCCAAGGATTCTAGGCCGAGGGATTAAAAAGGGTGCTTTTAGCTTTAATTCTCTGAAAATGCATCTGTTCTTGTTATGCGGCCAGCAGCCATCCTGCCCTGCAAAGGGTAACTAACTCAGGCACCGACTGGCTCTCCTGAGCTATCACTTTGCATTCTCCACTAATCCTCCAGACAAAAAAGGAGCTGAACAAGTTCTCCTTCTAGATGTCTTTCCCTGCCAGCTCCTGTCCCAGCCAGGTGCCAGTAGCAAAGTTCTGCCCTCAATAGGTCTCACTCTGGTAGCTCCTACACTCATGAAAATCCAACCTGGCAGAGGGTGAGTGCTTCTGACACACGAGCACTCTGGTAAGCCAAGAAGCAATCTCCCACGTCAGGAGTGAATTCAGTGCTCTGAAGCTCTCGTGGTGGCTCACGGGGTTGCCACTGTACCCACCCCCACTGTGTGTGCTGGTCTGTCTGACTAGCCCCATGCCTGGGGCTCTAAGTCCAGAGCTCCAACATGGCTCCTTCAAACTGAAGCCTCACCATGATGACCTTGACTGCTTCTGCAATGCCTTCTCACAAGATTAGATCCTGCTTCTCAGATCACTTCATATCCCTGACACTGAGAAGTGCTACCACTCAAAATTCCCACCAAGTCCTCTAAAATTGGCCACCTTGGAGTAGTAGCTCTTGACCTTGGGCATGCGTTAGAATCAGCTCAAAGTTCAACTCCATCCTCTCCAATTGAGAAACACTGCCTTAGATACCGAGGCCAGTCTGGGCCAATGCGCAGTTTTGCACCTACACTATTCTAGTTTGGAAGCTTTTTAAAGAAGTGAACAGGCTATAAAATCACAAAGCAATAAAAAGATACAATAAAATGAATATCATCGTTGTGTAATTTATTGCCACGTTAATCATAGCATGATGAAATTACTGCTTTAACCATTTCTTGACATTAGGGACTCTTCCTCCAACCCCCCTATGAGTCATCCCCTGTCTGGGACTCTCCAGTTCCCCTGGCCCATCAGGTCTGCAATCATGGCCACCTGCTGGCATCATCCAACAGAACACATCCTAAACCACTCGTTCTACTTCATCTCACAACACAGTTCCTCATCTCTGTCTACTGTCTCTGGCTTTTGACCTCAGGATTCATCCTGACCCACTACCACTCATGGTGAGCACTGCTACTATAGCTGAAGGAAGACTCAGTTTTCTCCATCATGAATCCAACTTGCCCTCTGGTCAGAGACCTTCAATGGCCTTTATGAAACTGTCTACTTGGGTATGCACAAATTCATTTCTGAGTTGCAGTACTGGAATGTTTTTTGTCCTTATGTCCTATTGTCTAATATAAGGATATATTAGAATATCCTTAAAGAAAGATATTCTAATAATATCTTTACAATGAAGGTGGAGGGGGTGGGGACAATTCTAACTTCCATTTTGGTAAAAGAAAGCTAAACAGTATGCTCCACCTGGTCATCCTGACATCTGGAATCAAATCATGATGTTTCTAAAAGCAGAATCCTCACCAAGTTGCCCTCTGCCTTCCCAACTGATGTCCATGTTTTCTCAAGGCCTTTTCGTACCCCTCACTGTCGATAGTTTGGGATGCACTGAATGTTAGATCTTTCTTATGCTACGATCTTTATGGGTGGAATTAGCATGCTATTCTACTGATTCAAAAGAGTCACTGATTTCAAATTTTCTCGAGAAGTGACCCTTACTTGGTGAAGCATATCACATTAGGAAAAGTGACTGAGTAGATGGGAGACACATGCCCCTAAAAGCATTTTCACTATTATAATTCCAAACCATATTTGGAAAACTTTCAAAAGACCACATATTGCTTCCAACAATAAAACCCATATAAGGTTTACTCATGTATTCATTCATTTAACAATTGTTCATCATATACATGCTATGTAGCAGTATATTTAACATTTGTGTACTTTATGTTGTATTCAATAAAAATTAGACGTTAAAAAAAAAGAAAAATGACCTTTACTGGCATGGTAAGAGAATGCAGACAAGTTGGGAAAGAGCAGTGCTGAAATGAAATGTTCAAATTACAGTTTCAGGAAGGCGCCACAAAGTGAAAACTGCAGCTCTACTAGGTCAAGCCTCAATTCAGAACATTTTTCAGAGCCTCCACCCAAGCCATTATAGAGGGTTGAATGGTGACCCCCCCAGAACACATGTCCATGCTCTGAGTCCTGGAGCCTGTGAATGTTACTTCATTTGGATAAAGGATCTTAAAGATCTAAGGACCTCAAGATGAGATCATCTGGTTTTATCCAAGTTGGGACCCAAATGCAGTAAGTGTCCTTATGAGAGAGACAGAGGAGAGACACACAGGGGGAAGAGGAGAAGGCCATGTGATGACAGAGGCAGAGATTGAAGTGATGTACTCATAAGCCAAAGAACACCTGGAGCCACCAGAAGCTGGAGGAGGCAAAGAAAGATTCTCTGCTAGAGACTTCAGAAGGAGCATGGCCCTGCTGGCACACCTTCATTACATATTCTGGCCTCCAGAACTGTGAGAGTATAAATTTCTGTGTTTTAAGCCACGAAGTTTGTGGCAATCTGTTACAGCAACCACAGGGAGCTAATAAAACCATATACTCTAATTTGCAGCAAGCTTTCCTCACCCTATAGCAACAGAGTGTGCCTAGTTGGCATATAATAAATTCTTAATGGACTCCAGACCAATTGCTTTATATAGTCCTTAAGGACTACCTCTGGGGTAGGAGAGAGGGAAAGGGCAACCCAAATGGATTCAAGATTATTATTCTGCCCACACAACATTTGGAATCTTACCCTAGGAAAGATACAGTACATTTTTCTTTTCTTGTCTACCATGAGCTATATCAAACAAGAAAAAGAAAACACATCACAAAGAATTCTTAATTTTTTCCAAACACAATGTGCTTGATTTTCAAGGGAATTTTTCTCCAAATAATCCCAGAAACACAGTTTAATTGTATTTTACACAGAATATGCACTGATTGGACCCCTTTTTATTCTTTTCAGGTCAAAGACATCTAGCGTCAATCTCATCTCATTAGCTACCGATAAAGTATGTAGCTCTTAAATGAACTTTCACTTGGCAAAAGTGGATAAGGAAATCCACATTTATTCTGAAACCATTCAGAGTTCTAATTTTGTTACAAATAAACTAAACCACAAACCAAGTCATACTAAATGTTAAATGTAAAGAATCTTCACATTCAAATGAAAGAAATTTCAAGTAAGAATTAAGCACAAAATGTCATAGAAATAAGTCAAACACTGGTACAAAAATTAAAATGGAGCAGAAAATAAGAGAAAAAGTTCTTATCAGTTATGATCTTAGCTACCTAAACACAGCTTGGGCCGCTAATTAAGCATTAAGAAAAGACAGATGAGGAGTGAAGGAAAGGGAAATTAATAAAACCCTGAGCGAGAATTTTCTGACAAACGCGCCTTCCCGGTTAATTTTCACATCCAGAGCTAAGCAACATCTGCATCGCCCGCACCTCTTTCATTATGCAGACACCAACCGCTTGCTCATTTATCATTCCTGTACATACGTATTACTGAAGTGCGATGATTCATCACTTTTTGCTGATCAAATAACATCCAGAATCACTTTCCGAATGCTTTGCATAGAGAGGTGACCAAATAACTAAAAATCTGTGAGGCTTCCTTTTAATAACACATTCACGAAAAGATGAGGTAAACCTGACTACTTACAACGTCTCCCATTAGCATGGGGACCAACGGAGCTCTCTTGCTGGCTCCATGGGCCTGTATGCCTCTCTCCACATGCTTTCATGTGCAAATAGACAAAAGTTGCTCTCAACTGAGAACATTTGGGAGCTATCTGCCTCACCTTCCCTTAAGTAAAATATGAAAAGAACTAGGAACAAATAAACGCAAGTATTATGTAAGAAGACTTTTTAATATGTTGCTTGAGTAGTCAATCCCAGGGAATACACCATCTATAAGTGAGCAGACCAGACGTTGTAAATCAGAACTTAGACCACCATCCTTCCAGAAAGTGGCTGCTTTCAGGGGTGTGGGTTGTATGTACTGAATGGAAAGAAATACAGTCTCTTTGTGAGTCATTTCTGCAACCTTCTCAGAGGCTATCAATGTGTCAATTGCAGGTATACAGAAATTGTTAATCGACTGTAACAGACATGTGGACTTTCCTTTTCCTAGTTCCAGGGTATCATTTAGAGATGTCGGCAAACAGCATTTAGGCACCCTGATGTGTTAGCCCTACTGAAAGTTTGTAGGACCTCGGCGGCACAGCAATCACACATCTAAATCTTGTTCTCAGCAAACTGCTGAAGGCAGTTGTCCCCGACATTTCCCTCCACAGGTAAGCAGAGCTACAGGCATGAGCTGAATTCGATGAGAATATGAACAGCTGTGAAAGGACATGATCTCTTCTGAATTAAATCTGAAAAATCCTTTCAGACATATATTAGATTCTCTCTCTCTTCTCTCCTTTCCTTCTTCCTTCTCCTCTGGCAAGCAGAAGACAGGAAAACACCAACGAAGCACTGCTAGGTAAGCTCTATGCTAGGTGCTTTACCTAGCATAACTTAACTACAGTAACAACACTGTCCTTGGAGAAACCTGAGCTCAGCATTATGCCAACATCCACATCCATCCTCTTTCTCCTACTCTGTGATATCTCTAGCAAATGGGCTAAGACTGGTCAATGGGCAAGCCATAGAGCTCAGCCAACAAGTAAGCAGACTATATGGAAAAGTATTCTTAAAATAAAAAAATTAGCAGATATACGTAAGAAAATGTTATATTTAATACTGGGCATCACTCTAGGAAAGAGCAGGCTTGAGCGCAGATAAGCAGAGAAGGCTGTAAATACTGAAGGGAGTAAGGCTACAGTCTGTAGTCTTGGCCACATACAAGAATAAAAAAGGGATGTCAAATCAAGTAAAAGGAAGATACAGTGTGATCTAGAACCCAGGAAAGATTAAGATAAGCATAGTCACCAAGTCAGATACAAATATAGTCGTTAATCTCATGAGAATTAATAGTTTCAATTAATATAGACATCTCTCCATATCCTCCTGCATACTTTAAATCATTTCTAGATTATTTATAATACCTAATACAATGTAAATGCCATGTAAATAGTTGTAAATACAATATGAATGCTATGTAAATAGTTGCCAGCATGTGGCAAGTTCAATTTGCTTTTTTGAACTTCCTGGAATTTTTCTTTTCCAAATATTTTTGATTCAGTTGGTTGAATCTGTAAATGTGGAACCCACAGGTACTGAGGGCTAACTGTAATTTTTCTGCACTATAACCCAGTGTGAACTTGCTTGCATATTGCTTTTATTCTTAAAGGTCCAGACAATTTTAAGCCTAAACCCTAATTCTACAGTCTATGTATGTACCTCAGAAGACAAGGAGGTGCTATATCCTTTCCAGATATGTCTAAGTCATCCTTCTAAAGTTTTTGAAAACTCCCTTGTAACTAAAGAGGCTACCAAGTCCAAGCCTTGGTTTGCCTTCACTGGATACCATCTTCACGTACCTTTATTCCACAGGTTTGAGAAGATAAATTTAACAGGAATACGTCTACCCAAGGGTTTGTCAGAAATATTCCAATTTGTACAGAATGAGTGTTTGCATTTTCAACCATATTTTCCTTCTTTTTTTTGAACATTTTTATTGAGTTATATTCATTTTACAATGTTGTGTCAAATTCCAGTGTAGAACACAATTTTTCAATTATACATGAACATACACATATTGTTACCTTTTTCACTGTGAGCTTCAACCATGTTTTCTATTAACAACTAACACAATTATGAAACTATATCCTTAAATGAAAAATAAAGGATATTACCACAACAAAAATGACATTTAAGATTTTTAACACTTCATATATTGTCTGAGACATTTCAGGTGTTTTTCATATAACAAAATAAGCTAAATGAATACATAGTAGTTACAATGCTCTAGTGATTTCAAAACATGTATGTTTTGTAATTTACCTTAATAATTTCAGTGTATATATATATAGATATAGATATAGATATATGCACACATATGTATGTATGTGTGTATGTGATATATAAAGCAAATATGGCCAAACAGTAACCATTATTATATCTAGAGGATGGGTGTATGGTTGTTCACTTTAGTATTCTTTCTACTTTTGCCTACGTTTGAAATTTTTCATGATCAAATATTACACACACATGTATTCAAGTACATAGGCCAGAGATTCCCATTTCATTAGAGATTCCCACCACCTCACTGGCAGCTGCATAGTAATAACTGCCTCGTTCATTTTTACAGTGGGCTTTTGCCAGTACTTAAGGTATCTAACATATCTCCTTATTAGGAAAAAGCACTTAAAGATGCTTATCTAATTGTGTTCAGACAATGTAAATGACCCGTCTTTATCCACGCTGAACTCCCAGTAGCTATCAATCAATGTATGTTGATACTAGGCCCTGACTAATTGATACTAAAAAGAATCTAACATCTCTGATCTGATAAATATTAAAGTAGTGCTGATGAAGGCAAATAAAGATTTTCCACAAGGGCTTTTGGAGACAAAAGCTCCAGCATTAAAGAAGCATCAGACATGCAAAACAAAAACTCTAACACCTCAATAAGGTGCAGATGTAAGTGTAGTCTAACAGAATATCCAGGGGGTAAGGAAGGCCTCACAGCACAGCTGCCTTATTCTGCACTTGTCCCCTCTAATTCCACCTAACTTGGTAGATGATAAATCCTTTGGATTTGGATATTCTGGGTAAGAGAAGTTGGTCAAAATCTTGGAGGGAAAAGAGAATTTAGAATTTATCAATACAGAAGGAAAATAATGAAGGTGGAGGAATAATCTTCCCAGACTTCAGATAATACTACAAAGCTACAGTAATTGAAACACTATGGTACTGGCACAAAAACAGACATATGGATCAATGGAACAGAACAGAGAGCCTAGAAATAAACCAACACACCTACAATCAATTAATCTTTCACAAAGGAGGCAAGAATACATAACAGAGAAAACACAATCTGTTTGGCAAGTAACGTTGGGAAAGCTGGAGAGCTGCATATAAATCAATCAAGTTAGAACATTCCCTCACACCATACACAAAAATAAACTCAAAATGGCTTAAAGACTTAAACATAAGACAGGACACCATAAATCTCCTAGAATAAAACACAGGCAAAACATTCTTTGACATAATTCATAGCAATGTTCTCCTAGGGAGAACAAGGCAACAGAAAGAAAAGCAAAAATAAACAAATAGGACCTAATTAAACTTATAAGCTTTTGCACAGCAAAGGAAATCATAAACAAAATGAAAAGACAATCTATGGAATGGGAGAAAATATTTATAAACAATGCGATTGACAGGAGTTTAACTTCCAGAATGTACAAACAGCTCATACAACTAATAACAAAAAAACAAACAAAAAACAACCCAATCAAAAAATGAGAAGACCTAAACAAACATTTCTCCAATGAAGACATACAAATTGCCAATATGCACATGAAAAGAAGCTAAATATTACTAATTACCAGAGAAATGCAAATTAAAACTACAATGAGGTATCACCTCACACCAGTCAGATGGCCACCATGAAAAAGTCCAGAAATGATAAATGCTGAAGAAGGTGTAAAGAAAAAGGAACCCTCCTACACTGTTGGTGGGAGTGTAATTTGGTGCAGCCACTAAGAAAAACAGTATGAAGATTCCTTAAAAAACTAAAAATAGAGTTACCATAATAGCCAGCAATCCCACTCCTGGGCATATATCCAGAGGGAACTTTATTCCAAAAAGATACAAGCACCCCACTATTCACAAGCAGTACTATTTACAACAGCAAGTCACATAAGCAATCTAAATGTCCATCGACAGATGACTGGATAAAGATGTGGTATATATACACAGCAGAGTACCACTCAGCCATAATAAAGAATGAAATAATGCCATTTATAGCAACATGTATGGACCTGGGGATTATCATACTAAGTGAAGTAAGTCAAAGACAAATACCATATGATAGCACTTACTTATATGTGGAATCTTTAAAAAAAAAAAAGATGTAAATGAACTTATTTACAAAATAGAAACAGACTCACAGACATAGAAAACAAACTTACAGTTACCAAAGGGGAAAGGGAGAGGAGAGATAAATTAGGAGTTTGGGATTAGCAGACACAAACTACTATATAAAGAATAGATAAGCAACAGGGTCATACTATATAACACAGGGAACTATATTCAAAAGCTTGTAATAATCTATAATGAAAAATAGTATAAAAAAGAACATATATATGTATAACTGAATCACTATGCTGTACACCAGAAACATATTGTAAATCAATTATACTTCAGTTAAAAAAAAGAATTTATCAGTATATTGTCTCTCCACAATCTTCATTCCTATGCTCCTAAACATATTTCTTATAGAAGAATTTACTATTGCAAGTAACTTAAGAATTTATGAAGTAAACATGGGTTAGAGATAAGATTTATAATCAAAATTGTGAAATTATTTTAAACACTGTCTATATATATAATAAAAACCAAACAAGGAAGAATGATGACAGTACAAGTATTTTTAAAATGTCTTTTTATGTATCTTGAATTTGTAAAAAGTGGTTCTAAACAACACATTCCCTTGGTCTGTCCCTAGTTCACGAAAAACTTGAAAATATTCTCTCCCTACAGTGATGGTCAAGTATTTTTTTTTTTTTTTTTTTTTGCTTTAATACAATACCATCCACATGAAAAGGCACATAAAATATGTCTGGTCCTCCAGGCCCATTTTTAATGTTTGTTTTCGTACTCAGAGTAGATAATGATTTCTGTTTGTTAGATTTCAATCTCTCACAAATATGGAAATGATGTCAATTTGA
Source organism: Camelus ferus (assembly GCF_009834535.1). Lineage (NCBI taxonomy): Eukaryota > Metazoa > Chordata > Mammalia > Artiodactyla > Camelidae > Camelus > Camelus ferus. The sequence continues at coordinate 1,471,351 of NW_022588424.1, read as the reverse complement.
GTTTGGGAGTGTTAGATCCATTAAGAAAAGAGGCCATTAGACTGAAGGGGCTCTAATGCCATGGGAGCCTGCCTAAGCACACCCAGATCCTAAACCTGAAATGCCTCAAGGTCAAGAAAGCGAAATCTGAGGACAAGTAATCACAACACCTAACAAGGCCTTCCCAAATCAAACAGCCAATCAAACAATGACCCTTGCTTTGCTTCCACATCTTCTCTGTAAAAGTATTTTCCCAAGCTCCTGTCCATGGAGCCCTCTTGACTACTTCTAGTTTGGTGCTGCTCAATTCAAGTTTTCTTCAAAGAAACTCTTAAAATATTTAATATGCCTCAGTTTATCTTTTAACAGGAGGAATAACTAAACTCTTATTTAAGAAAGCCTTGATTCCTAGTGGCAAATCTGACCAGTGGGAAATCTGGTATAAAACCTCCAGGTTCTCAGCATTATAATCTACCCATTATACAGATTATACCTGAACCATGAATAAAGTAACTTTGTCAGGAAAAAAAACCTAGGAATATACAATTATCTTAAAGACAAAAGCTCATTTTAGTATCTTGTCTATTTTTCCTTTATTTTTTCTTGGCAATCTCAAGTATAAATTACTCTGTAGGAGTCTGTATTTCTTCATCTTTACTGAATACTTTTTTCACACTCCACACTAGATATCAAGGACTTTTAGTCTCCCTCCCTCTCAACTCACAGATTATTTCTGAAAGCATCTAAAGTGAAAACTGACACAAAAGACAGATTTCTGTCTTCGAAATTTCACATTAAATGAGGAAGTAGCGTTTGTTGTTTTGCTTTTCCCCAGATAGTTCAGAGTCAAGTCCCAACCAACTCCCTCCACCACCACTTAGGAATCTTATTTCTGTGAAAACTGGAAAAAATATATATAATCCCTGATGACTCAGCTTCTCTGGGTGCTGCTGAAGCAATGGTGTGGAGGGACTGTGCTGGCGTGTCCTCCAAGCTGGGAGACCTGAGCTTTGCTGGCTATTTCTCTCCATTTGAGTGAGCCTGTCCCTGGCGTTCTGTTTCTCCAAGCATCTTCCCCACTAGTCAGCAGAAAAGGAAACTCACATGAAATTAAATATCATTCTATATGAAATATGACTTAGGTCCTTAAACTGGTCTTCATTTGCAAGGACACAAGCCATTAACCTTGGGCCAGAGACACAAATAATAAAGGTACCAATTGGTAAAGTAAATATTCACACTGAAAGAAACCATGAAAAATTGGTAGCGAAGTTAGTTATGGTTCCTATATTGTCTTTCTGAGAAATGAGATGCATTTAAGATAGTGCCCATACTTTAAGATGGGAACCATGATTAATGACAATGCTTCACCTTATTCAGAAAGAAAAAGAACTGCACATCAAAACAGATACAAGGTATTTTAAAATTATAGATGGAGTGGGGAATGTACTTTCTATCTTTAAAAAGAAAAAGAAGCAGGCAAGTAATTGCTGCCTTTCAAAGGGTTAAGCGTTTCTGATTAGCTCTGGGTCATGCATCACATTTTGAGTGCCTAAGCTGAAAGACACACTTCATTGAACCCCATCTAGCAAGCTTCATGCTTATGAAGGTGTTCCTCTTGATTGCTTCTCATCTGGGCTACAAAACGATTGGGTTGGAGGCTGACATTGATTAAGTGCAAGAGAACCATGTTTTACTGTGACAGCTGCTAGGCCTCTGCCAACAAATCAATGTATTTTTCCCCCTTTCGTCTTAACTCTCCCGTTAGCATCCTGCTGTTACTAGAGATGAAAAACATCTCTATAACTGTCTGCTGATTGACCACTTTCTGATTTGCCAATCACATAAAATGTTTTTATGATGGAAAAGGCTAACCCTTCATTCTAAGCAGCTTTTTGTGCCCAAATAGTGCAATTTGCTGGAATCCTCTGGGGTGTGGCTGCTGCTCCTATAACTTAGAATCACAACAGAGAGTAAGACATATTTTACAGAAAAATGCCACTTTACTTCCTGGATTTGATCAGTAAGGTTACAAATGCACCCTGTCCACGAATTGGAGGACTGTTTTAGCAATGGTTCCACCTACTGATCTTCTGCAATCTAAATAAGACAGTCACCCTTAATAGATTTTTGTGCACAGAATATCCTTGGTTATTTATAATAGAGTGAGGCTGTTAAAAGCTGCTCTCTCTTGGCATCACACTGTGCACCAGAAACAGGAGGCATGGTCAGAAGACAGCATATACAGAGGTCTCTACAGCAGCACTGGGTCAAAACAGAACTTTATTTTTTAATTCTTATTTCTCACTGAAGTGTAGTTGATTTACAATATTAGTTTCAGGTGTACAGCAAAGCCAAATAGAATTTTTATAGATATACTGCTTAAAACAGCAAACCAGTCTCCTGCCTTCTACCTCCAACTGTCAGCTTGAAATTGAGCCTTGAACTTGCCTGACTGGAAACATACACACCAGACCTCTATGGAATGAGAAAAGTACTGCCTAGTAATTAGAGCATTCTGGAACTGTTTATTGAAAGGTGTATTTTCATATGCTTTTGTCTGTGATTTTATTTTGTAACCAAAAACTAGGTAACCCTAAATGAAGATTTTCACTGTGTCGATCTTTGACAACATGGTTTATTTTACCCAATTTCTCCTTGTACCTTAGGATATAAACTTGAGACACAAATAGCTGTACTGAAAACTTGTTACACTGTCAATAGGCCAAGATGGCAACAGGATTTCAGCCACGGAAGAAGCTCTTTGATGTCATGGGTTGAACAGAACCATGACTTGCCCTTAACTTTCTGCTAGCTTGATCAGCAAGCCATTGGAAATGAGGGAAGAAAACTCAAATCTCCTGTATAATGTAGTGGTGAGGGGGGAATCACTTGTTCAGATCAAGGAAAACATCAGTAAAAATTTCAAAGGACACAAAGAAATAGAGCAGTTAATAAGCCAGTTTTCCAAACAATATAGCACTGGACAGGAATCTTGGTTGGATACTGATGGTTCTTTAACTCATTCAACCTGAATGCCCCTGGAGTCCCATGTTACACAAAATCCAGCACAAAAGAAGGTAGTTACAGTAGTAACATCTTTTCCTTTTTTTTTCCACCCAGGAAAGAAAAAAATAGAACTAACATGGAAAAGTAATGGGGCCAAAGGTGAAAAGAGGAAGGAGCAAGATTAACTAACTTGGTCACAAAGAAAACAGGCATTAGGAGAGGATGCCAGAAGAGTGCCTGCTAAACAGCTCCTGGTATTCTCTGGCCCCAGCCTCCACACCTCCGGAGGTGTTTTTAATCACTAAGGAGTCAGCCTCCTCTTGCACAGAAGAGCTTTATGATTGCTATAAAGGAGTAACAGGAATTTTCAAAAGTTTTCAAGTTCATAGTACCATAGAAACAAAGTGTTAACAGTAAGTAGACCTGTTTTTGTCATAAATGACCAAAAAAGAAAATAAATTAGAGTTAGGATAATAACCAAAATTAAGACAGTGTTTTCTCATTTGATTTCATGGCCATAATAAAGGCTCTTGCTACTATAATGCAATTCATCCTGGTTCTCAGAATATTTCTTCACATTCAACAACATTCCTTTTAAGAACCGAAAAGTTTAAACAAAACTGTTTCATCTGTTATGAAATATCCATATATAAAAATGTATTATCCAAACATTTTTAGACTTAAAACTTTTTAACTGAATTATAGTTGATTTACAATGCTGTGTTCATCTCTGAAGTACAGCATAGTGATTCAGTTTTATATATATATATCATACACATATTCTTTTTCATTATAGGTTATTACAAGCTATTGAGTATAGTTCCCTATGCTATACAGTAGGACCTTGTTGTTTATCTATTTTATATATAATAGTTTGTATATGCTAATCCCAAACAACATATTAAAACATATTTATAAGTGCTATATGTGCTCCCTTTTTTAGGGACAAAATTTACTTTTGTTTTTCCCTCTTCTTTCCTACCTTACCTTATGGTTAAGAAAACTTTTCACTCCAAAAGAAGTAAAAATTAAATTAGAACACACAACCAAGTAAAACCCATTATGATGATATCTGCCCCCAGACCATTTATGACAGAAAGGGATCCCTTCTATTATCAGAAAGTTGTGATCAGTTACTTTGTTTTGTTTTTTAAGCTCTGAAAAATTTTCTTTCTGTCATTTCTTTTTAAGAAGTTTCTGTATGTCTCTTCTCTCATTTGTGAAAGAAGGCTTTTAGGCATTTAGTTTGGTATGCAACTTTCCATCATACATAAGAATTAAGGAAATCTTACGTAAAAGCACTCTTCTCGCAATTATCCTATCATATTGTTGCAAAAGGAAGCATCTCATCATAAAGTTCTCAAGCCCTAGCTTTATCCCATGTCCAAGACCACACAGCTGGTCTAAAAGGAAAAGGACTTGAATTTTATTTTTTATTAATCCCAGGTTAAAGACTATAATTTAAAGAATTGTCTCATCTGAGATGGTTCAAGGCTCACGTTGAAACTATTGTCTCCACTAACATAAGAAAGGACACACATACACCTCAATTGAGAATCCAACAAAGAGCCTGAAGCCCATTGGCAGATACACACTATTTAGGTGGATAAATAAGCACATTTGATTACATTGTGTCTTAGATTGTTTTCTGGAAACAAATAGTGAGATGGAGAATTATAAGCAGAAGGTTAAGCAGGGGATACTCTTGAGAGCTACAACTGTAAAAAAGGAAAGGATGGTGGAACCAGGCAGTGGGAGAAGCTGACTTAGAATGCAGCTGTAACTGGGGCATCCACTCATCCCGGGGAGCTCCAAGGATGGAATGGCTCCTAAGAGTTGTGTCAAACGAGGCAAGAATTCTGGGCTTTATCCTCATAGCAGACAGTCTGGGGCCTTGGGCAGCTCCCTTTGAGGGCAGACTCTTGGGTGAGTCAGTTCCTATAGCCAAGGGCAATGCCTAGGGAGGGAGGCAGTTGTGAGCTACTAGCCCTAGAAATTCCAAGCAACCAGAGGATGGGTGCATCAGCCAGAACAGGGGACCTGGGAAAACCCATGTGGTATCCACTGGAGAAAGTACATTACTTATGATATAGACTACTTTGCCTCAAGTGTAAAAAGTCAACATTTTATTTACGGTAGCTCATTTTCACAGGGAAAACGTATTCTAGGTTTGATGTTTTGTTGTTTTGTTGTTGGAGTGTGTGTATGTGTGTTTGTGCATGTGCGCATGTGCACATCAGGACCTTTTTGCAGCTAATTTAAAACTAATTCCTCTTGGAATCATGAATTAGAACTTAGAAAAGACCTGGCCTAATACACTCATTTTACTAATAAAGGAAATTTTCCCTGTCAAAAGGATGATTAGTGACAGAGACATACCTAGACATTCCAATCTAATTCCCTTTCAGATCATCATTCTGCTTCATTAATTTAAAAATCTTTGACTGTCCATTATATTTCTGATTGTACTGGAAACACAGGGGCAATACAAAAGAAAACTCATGGTTTGCACCCCCACAGAAGCTTATCATCTTGAGATCATCTGTACTGAAATGTGCTCCATTCTTACTGAAAATGCTCTTCTAATAATAAGCCTTGACAACATTTGTGTTAGTTATTTTATGATAATCCAGTGTGAAACTCTGACCTCTTCTGCGCTGTACAAAATTGTCAATCTTCCCATATTTTGATTATGAACCTATGGAGAGGAAAACTTTTCCCTTCCTCCCTTCTAGGCTCTTGGAATGGCCTAATAATTAAATTGACACAAAACAGATAAACAGGAGGAAAAAAATAATTTCATACATATGGCAGTCCCACAAAAACATACAAGACTCCACAACAGTCAGGCTATTAAGGTTTACATGACATCCTGGGCTAAGGAGAAGTGGGTAGGGGGCTGGGATTTCAGAGGAGAAAGCCAGTTCACAAGAAGATACAAACAGCCAATGTCTAGTAAATAAATGTTTGCCATGTGGGGATTCTTTCTGATGTAAAAAAGTTATCTTTGTTAATAGCTCTTTCCTGGTACAGGCTCCCTATCTAAATTCTTTTAGGCAGTTAAAAGAGAGGTAAAAAGCTCTTCTTGAGTCTACTGGGCCCTGACTATATTAAAGCAAACTCCAGGCATCATATCATTTCAACTCTGAAGAGTGCAAGAAAGAAACTCTTTTCTTTTTAAAACAAAACCAAAAAAACCCTATTATAAAATATTATCACACATAAAAATTAACTGTAATTTTTAATAGTAAGAAGTCCAGCAGTACTCACGATTCTCTCATTGTCTTACACATTTATTTTTTTTTGCAGTTTGAATCAAAGTCTAGATAGGAATCAAAATGGCAACTTTTCTGTATCTTTTAAGCCCCTTACTCTATGGATTGTCTACTTCTTTTTGTTCTTTCTGTCACAGCTATTGCGGTAGTGTAAACCTAAGGAAAACAAAGATGGTTGCTCACCACCCAGTTCTACAAGGAGTAAGTCATGAGCCACTGACAGTGCACCCTGGGAGGAATCAAAACAGGATGAGGCACCTGAGCTTTGGACAAGAAAGCCCCTTAGATGGATAGATATCTTGGGAAGAGTTTTAATGAACCCTGATTCTTGCATTTCCCCATACATAGAAAAGCACTAAAATCATTAACTTGAGTTATCTGTTTTTTGTGAATAGCAGTAGTCTTTTACCAAGATGTATACTTGACTGCCCATACTTTCTAGTCAAAAGTCATATATATATACCTCCCTTACCCCTCTGGAACAGTTCCCTCAGAGCTATTGAGGGGCTGTATCTTGGGCTATAGTCCTCAGTAAGGTCCCTGAATAAAACTTAAACTCACAGCTCTTATGCTGGGCATTTTTCTTTCAATTGACAGTACTTGTTGAAGAAAATGCACTGTTTGTTCTGCTGGGTTTTTCTGATTGCATTTCCAGGATATGTTTTAACATGCTCTTTTGTTTGCTATAAATTTCCTATAAATTGTTGATTATATCTATAGGCTTGATCTGTTTTAGATTTAATATTTCAGGCAAGAAAATTTCATAGGTTGTCTCACATACTAGCATAAAAATGGCTTATCTCTTTTTTTATGTTACCAGTCTTTGCCTAGATCCACTAATTTATAAGGTATTAGATGCAAAATTGTGATATTTTATTATTTCTTCTTGATTTATTAGGTCTAAATAGTCTATAAAGAAGAAATTTTCCTCATTAATTATTTGGTTACTTTAAACTGTAATTTTAAGCTTTGTAGTAATGAAAATACTTCACAATCCAGCTCTGACCTGTCTTGTCAGATTCAATCTCTCCTCCCCACCACACACAGATTTTCCCCAGGAGTGTAATGGTTTACAAGAACTGTGTTTCAAGATCTTTTCTGACATCCCCATCATTTAGCAACTGCTGGCACATATTGGCAATTAAGAAATGTTTGCTGAATGGGAGAGTGAATGAGAACTTCCTATGTAAGTAATGGATCATGTAATACTTGTATTTATGCATGATTTCAAACACATTCAGACTTCAGATGCTCATACTTAATGTCAGAAAGAATTCTTTTCAATGTGAATACAATAATGCACTGACAAGTCATATTAACTTCTAATACAACATTAGCAGTGAATTAAATGAAGACATTCTAAATTACACCATTCAAGAGATAAATGTTATTCTAGAAGAGATTTGGCACCATGTACTCTTAGCAATATGAAGTCACCAGTTCTCAAGGATTTTATTTCCTATCACCAGTAATAACCAAACCTTCACTCTAAGCAGAGTCAGGTAACATTAGTATTTTAAAGAGCACTAAGCAAACCTGCTTTAAATACAATGAGAAGAGTTCACTCTGAGGCACAGTGTTATTCTCAAAACACTCTCCCCCTGCCTTAGATGACACCGTACCCAAAGGTTTTCCTCCTACGTGTATCATTTTCATTCTGTGTCTGCCTGCTCATCCTTTCTCAGTGATCTTTAGCTGAGTTCCTCAAAGTTTAGAACTAAACTTGCCTTACTTTTACATTTACTCCTAGGCAATACCATCTAATTATCAACTTCTTTCTTGTCCACCTCTTTCCTTTGAGTTTTAGAGAGTAACTGCCAGCATCTCTACTTGGAAGTTTCATAGGCAGCTCACCCTGAACATCATCATCTTCCTCCTGCGGCCTGCCCTTCTCCAATTGCTTAGAATCTCAAAGAGCACCACTCCATGTAATTAAATAAACTAGGGCTCCAGCCATGCCTTCTCCCTCCCCTCTCCCCTCATATCCAATCAAGAATCAGTTTTTTTGTTTTCTGTTCCACATACTAAATACTTCTTGAATGTGTAAGGGAGCAAAACTTGCAATCCCAAAATGTCTCTTTGGCATATGGATTATTTCAAATTGAAAACAATCAAGTCCCAAAAGACTCAAGAACTAAAAGCTGGTTCTTTGAAAAGTTAAACAAAACTGATAAACCTTTAGTCAGATTCATCAAGAAAAAAAGGGAGAGAAACTAAATTAATAAAATCAGAAATGAAAAAGGAGAAGTTACAACCAACAGCACAGAAATACAAGGGATCATAAGAGGCTACTATGAGCAACTAGTAGCCTCAACTATACGCCTATACAAAAAGGACAACCTAGAAGAGACGGACAATTTCTTAGAAAGGTACAATTTTCCAAGACTGAACCAGGAAGAAATAGACAATATGAATAGAACAATATCCAGTACTGAAACTGAATCCATAATTTAAAAACCCCCAACACATAAAAGTCCAGGACCAGGTGGCTTCACAGGCAAATTCTACCAAACATTTAAGAAAGAGTTAACCTCAATCCTTTGGAAACTATTTCAAAAAATTGCAGAGGAAGAAACACTTCCAAATTCTATGAGGCCATCACCAGCTTGATACTAAAACCAGATAAAGATATCACAAAAAAAGGAAATTACAGGCCAATATCAGTTATGAATATAGATGCAAAAGTCCTCAACAAAATACGAGCAAATCATCTCCAACAATGCATTAAAAGGATCACACACCATGATCAAGTGGGATTTATCCCAGGGATACAAAGACTTTTCAATATCCACAAATCAATCAATGTGATGCAGCACATTAACAAGTCAAAGAATAAAAACCATATGATCATCTCAATAGATGCAGATAAAGCTTGTGATAAAATTCAACATCCATTTATGATAAAAACTCTCCAGAAAATGGACATAGAGGGAACATACCTCAATATAATAAAGGCCATATATGACAAACCCACAGCTAACATCATATTTAATGGGGAAAAGCTGAAAGCATCTCCTCACAGATCAGAGATGCCCTCTCTTGACACTTTTATTCAACAAAGTTTTGGAAGTCCTAGTCATAAGAGGAAACTTTGACCTACCCCACTAACTGCCCAAAAGAATTTCGATAGTCTGTTCCCAGAACAGAGTATCATGAGAGTTATCTGCAAAGAATATAGGCTAGGTGTGGTGGGGAAATCTCAGGCAGAGCTTAGGAACCAGAGTCCACTCCGTGTCCCACTGTCTCTGCAAGACCCAGCAAACATTTGTTTACTGAGCATTTGCTTTTTATCTCCATGTCAATTTCTTCCTCCCACCTGAATTCCCAAACCACTACCCACCACACCCTCTTTTGTCTTTAGCTGAAGATGGTATTTAAGACGAAGGCTTTAGCCATTTTAGTGAGTTTCTCAGTTTTCCTGAGTCTCCTCCTTGAACACATGTTATTAAACTTCATTTGATTTTTCTCTTGTTAATCTGTCTCATGTCAGTTTCATTCTTAGACCAACCAGAAGAACCGAGAAGGGCAGAGGAAAATTTCTTCCTTCTCAATAAAAATGACACTGTTTCTCTCTCTTTCCACATTTACCATGCTGGTCCAGGTCATTAGGGAATTTTTCCCACACTATAGTTAATTTCTCCCAATGGCCTCCATGCATACAATCTTGCTCTGAGTCAATTCAGAATAATCCTTTAAAAATTCTTTCACTCTCTAAATTCCTTGGAGGCTTTCTATTCGCTGGGTATAAAGAAGAAAATCTTTGACTTCTTAAAAGCTTTGCATGGTCTAGATATAGTCCTTTCCAAGTCATTCTAGCCACATTTGGCTTAATTCATTAGGTACATTATATTTGTTAAGGAAAGGATAAGTCTTTTACATATAGGTTGTTCCTTCAGTCTGGGATACATGGCCAGACACTTCCATTGCACTGAATTTATCATCAGGCCATGGCTCAAACGCACTGTCTTTAACATTCTGTGACACACATACCACCCTCTCTGCTATCACCACTAAGATACAGGATTACTTGTTATAATAACTTATCCAATCCCATACTTCTTTATAGCACTTATAACAGTTACAATTAAGTAATGAATTGATTTAAGTAGGGAGAGTGTTTTTTTGTTTTTTGTTTGTTTTCTTAATATTGCCCTCCCAAACTAAAACGTGATCTTATAAAAGCTAGGGGTCTAGAGTTACGTCAATCTTAGTCACAAGTTTCTTAATTATTAACAAAGTCCCTGATACATAGTAAATAATAAATAAATACTTGCTGAATAAAGAAAGAAACCAATCAATCAACTAGAAAGGCACAAGAGACTTTCACTTTGTCATCTGCCTCCTAGGCTTTCAGGAACCTTCATATCCAGGCCAAAGTGAAATCTTCTGCTAAGGTATACAATTTAAGGCATACAAATTTATCTTTGTAAATAATATATATAGTACCTGCATACTTGATTTTGTCCTTTATAAAGCATTGTCTAATAAGCAGCAGTTTACTCAATTTACTTTTACTGTCAAATATGAATACTCTGCTAAAAGAGGTACACTCTTTTTCTGAATGGTTACTTGAGATGATCCCTACAGTGTCTACATGGCATGGTACCTGCCATATAGAAGTTGCTAATACATTTTAATTTTCTTATCATTTTTAGAAGTAATGAAGTTACTGTGGGAAATATAGGTAGGTAAGATTGAGCATTGTGTCCAAACCATTCTTGACTCACAGCATGGAAAAGGAGCCTCCATTATATAATTTAGTTGCCATGATACCTGCACATTTTATTGCAGTGAAGTTGTACTGATGGAAAATTAAGATCAAGGTAACTGACCATGGATTTTTACAAAGTGGCTTAAAATGGAGCCTAATACCTAGTCCTTTGCCAAAGATGGTAGTGCGGTATTCAACAAATCTCTATGAGAACATTTTAACCTAGTCATTTGTAAATACAGAGTCTGATAAATTCTAGAAACAAGGGAATCTCAGAAATAATTAGAGAAAATTCTGATTCTCAGTAGCACATTTAGCTTTATTGGTACAGCTATTATGAAATACTCTTGGCTCATGTACATACATAGCAATTAAGGTTTGCTAGTATCCCTTAAATTCAAATCATCTGTCTGTAATGATTTTTTACGGTCTGCTTGCTCTATTAGTTATTGAAAGAGATGTGCTTAAAAATCTCCTACTATAATTGTGGATTTTTCTTCTTATTTCTGTCAGGTTTTGCTTTGGGTATTTAAAGGCTACGATATTAGATGCATATATAAATTTAGGTCTATTATTTCTTCTTGTTGAATTTACCCAATATTATGAAATGCCTGTTTTAGTCATTAATGTTACCTCTGCCCTTGAAGTTTACTTTAATGTCAGTATATCTTCACTGTATCTTTTTTACTGGTGTCTTTCTATAAAATCCTTTTGCTTTCAAATTTTATGTATTCTTGTATTTAAGGTGAGTCTCTTGTAAGCAGCAAATTATTGGGTTTTGTTGTTTAATCCAATCTAACAATATTTATCTTTTAATTATTTAATCTATTTACACTTAACATAATTACTAATATATATGATTTATATCTACAATTGTAGTATTTAGTTTTTTTCTCCCATCTGCATCTTTTCCTTTGTTTTTATGGTTCTCTGTTCTTGCCTTCTTTTTGAGTTATCAATCTTTATATTATTTCATTTTCCCTTGTATTAGCTTTTTATTTATACATTCTTCAATTCACATTTGTTTTGCTTACCTCGGCAATTAAAACTTGCATTCTAGTTTTACTAGTATCTATCAAATTTAAACTTCTCACATTTCCAGACAGTACAAGAACTCAGAACCTTTTAATACCATTCATCTTCCTTCCTCCTTGTGTACTCTTCTTACCATGTAATTCTATATATATTTTAAAACCCACAACATTATTATTAAGAAGTTCACATTTATTTTAAAGATTTATTCACAAACATATCCACTCTGGCACTTTTTAGTCATTCTTGCATTGGTATCAATTCAATCTGATAATATTCCAACAGTTTGTTATGAAAATATTCAAATATATAGAAAAGTGGAAGAATTTTACAGTGCACGAGCATCTATGTATCATCTAGATTCTGCACAAGCATATACACAGCACCTAGATTCTACATTTTACTAAACTTGCTTCATTACTTATTTATCTAACTCTCCACCCTTCTATCTATGTATTTTATTACTTGCTTTAAGTCTAAGCTGCAGGTCTCACCTATGCTGCTTGCTAAATACCTCAAAATGCACACCACCTACTAGAGTTCAATATTTATTCACAGTTGTTATTTTGAGGTATAATGTATATGCAAAGAAATGTACAAATCTTAAGAGCACCATCCATGAAATTTGCTGGATGTCTATTGGTATCTCTTTGTGATGTTGAGTACTTTTTCATGTGCTAATTTGTGTATCTTCTTTTATAAACACATCTGTCCAAACATTTTTGCATTTTTTTTTTTTTTGAGAGGGGAGGTAATTAGGTTTATTTATTTTTAATGGAGGTACTGGGGGTTGAACCTAGGACCTTGTGCATGTTAGGCATGCACTCTACCGCTGAGCTATACCCTCCTCCAACCCCCAATTTGCACACTTTCAATTGGATTATTTATCTCAATATTTATTCTTGAGTTGTAGAAGTTCTTTTTATATCCTCGGTATCAGTCCTTTGTCAGATATCTGTGTTGGAAATATTTTTTTCCAGTTTGTGGATTTGTAAATCATTCTCTCAATGTTATCTTTTGACAAGAATTTTAAATTTTGATTAAGTTTATCATTTTTTTTTAATGGTTATTGCTTTCTCTATCCTGTCCAAGAAAAGTTTGTTATCTGCAATCTCAAAGATAGTCACCTATGTTTTCTTTGCAAGTTTTATTTTTCAAGCTTTAAATTTAGATTTATAAGTCATCTCAAACTAATTTTTGGTATGATATAAGGCACTGTTTAAGGTTTACTTTTTTTCCATATGAATATCCAGTTTATCCATTTATTTCAAAGACATCCCTTTCTGCATTTAATTGTTTTAAATACTTAATTGAAAATCAAATGTCATTCTAATTCTGGGCCTTCTATTCTGTTCCACTAATCTATCTGTTTAATCTCTATTTAAATTACAAATTATCTTGATAAACAAAGTAACTCAAGTTATGACACAACACATGCTTTTTCCAAATTAATCCTCAGTGCTAACATTTTACTGGTGGATATCTAACTGAATATCCACTTCTACCATTTTTCTATTGCCTACAGGGTTTTGATTTGAATCCAGTTCTACTTAAGTAAATTTAGTCTTGATTTGCCAAGAAAATGTTTTTTCCATCCCTTCTCAAAGGTCAGCAAACATTAGTTACTTCGTAAATAAAATAATTTAGCAGCATTCCAAATGTTCTCAAAGTAACTATATTAGTTATGTTATGGATCTTCAGCTTATACTTTTTATTTTTGGAAATTGCATTAAACGACATAAGCCAAAAAAAAAACAAAAACAAAAACAAAAAAACACAGTGACTGTGGATAAAAATATTTAACCTCAAATTGCTAGCTTCTTAGAACTACAAGTTGCTCTGGCTGTTAACAGTCCTGGGGATCACCCCGGTTATATCCAGAGCAATATTTGTTTTAGTCCCATTTATTGATTTCTTAGGCTAAGCTCTTTGCTGAGATGGCAGCACACAACTCAAACAATTTCACAGAATTTAAGGGTTAGAAGGGAACTTAAAGGTCACTGAGTCCAACCACTGTCAAAATAATATCAGATATCCTCAGAATATTAACACACATGAGTTGGCCCCTCCACATGCTGCTAAACTCAGCAAATACTTTTCAGTACTTAACTTGCTTAAATACTCGGCTAGTTACCACTGTCCTCTCCACTCCTCTTCCTTCTCCTGCTTATTTTTCCATTTCCCGACACATTTTCTTCCCAGGGCTTCTAGGGTACTACATTTTACCATGTATTCATGCTACCTCTGCGAAGACCCTTTTCTTCAGAAATTACTTAAATCTGCAAGGTTTGTCCTAAATCCTCTAATCTTATCCTCTACACATTCTCTCATCTGTTCTCCTAGCTCCATCCATTTTAGGCTGATAATATTTAAATCTACATTTAACCTAGAACTCTGTCCTATATTACAGATTTGTATATCCAGTAGCTGTTTGGACATCTCCATTCAGAAGTCTCACAGGTATCTCAAACTCATCATTTCTAAATTAAACTCATTTTCTCCCCACAAACCCAATGCTGCTTCTGTGTTCCCTAGCACTGTCAGTAGGACATTATCCACCCAATCATTCAAGTAAGAAAACAGAACATCACCCACTTGTATCTCATAACTCAAATCCATCAACTGTTCTCCTTCCTGTCAATTTCCTAATTCAAGCAACCAACTTCTCCTTCATGTTATACAATATTACAAAAGTCTTCTAACTGGAATACCTGCCTCCAGTATCATCCTTTTTTTTTTCACCATGCTGACAGTCATTTTTCTAAAACACAAGTCCAGTCGTCTCTCTCCTTCATTTAAAACATTTTGATTGCTACATATTGTACCTAGTATAAAGTCAAACTGTATTAAAATGGCCTTCAAGGCCCTTGGTTAGTTCTCTAATTTCATCTCTTCCTACTAAATCACCATTTCAGTTTTAGAAAAAATGACTGCATCTTGCTCAATCACGCATTCAAAGGATTCCCTCTGGCTTCAATCAGCTGTTCAACATTGGGTTTCCTCAGAAACCAACTTTAAGATGGAGGTTGGTATGCATAAAATTTATTAGAGAGTGCTCTTGGGATCAATACCTGAGGAAGGAAAAGGAAGGGAAAGGAGCAAAATTAGGCAAAGGAAGAAGCCAGGTTCCTATGCAATCTAGTCAAAGGTCTCAGTCAACCCATAGAAAGTTCTAAAACTAGAGTGGCCCTTACTAGTGGTCCCCATTGTGAAGAGGGGGCAAGGCCTTTATTATGCTCCCACAAAGTTCAGCCACTGAATGAAGGCTACACCAGGGAAGGGGACATGATCTTGGGCATGGCCTGGTCATCATAGCCTTCTGTATCCATGACTACTTCACTTGTCCATTTACCATCAAGACTGGTAAGAGAATTTCAAGAAACTTGCAAATGTTTTGTCTTCATGATAAACATATTTCTCTCTGCCCCCTTTATTTAACAGAAGCCCTACTTCCTCTTAATGGTCAAGGTCAGTTACTTCCTTAGGGTAATAACTCCTCTTTCTGCCTACTTTTCCTTTGACACAAGAAGCCAAAAGTATCCAGGCAGAAACTGGTAGCTTATGGTCTGTGGGGCCCGTGCAGTATCCAATGGTGAAAATGCTTCCTCTCTTAAGGAACCACGGAGCCCAGATTTGGAAACAGGAAACAAATCCTTAAAGAGGGTCACTTGGAGTGATGGTAAACAGAGACACTTCTGTATCAACTCCTGATTCTCAGATCTGTATTAAGAGGGCACCACATCAAATAAATATCATTGATTAAGGGTATACACAGTATCATAGAGGATGGCACCCCCTACTCATAAGGAATCTTCTCAAAGCTGATACTTCAGCTTTGGCTTCAATGGGTTATCACTTTCAATCCAAAAACTTCTGTGTACCATTCCTTCCAGGGTGGAAAGGGTCTGTGTAGTCAACCTGCCACCAAAATGGATGATTAGTCTCCTCAAGGGATAGTGCCACACTGGAAAAACATTAATGATCTCAGTTGCTGGCAGATGAGACACTTGGGATTAACAATAGCTTCATCATTAGTAATAAGAGTATTTGCTATTGCCCCATGTACATCCTTCATCTTTACCATCATGGCTACTGAATTCACACGTTCACTATGTCAACACTGGGATGGCTGATGACCAAGGCTAGCTGATGCCAACTGGTTGAGCTACACTGCCTTCTCAGTTGTTTAATACTTCTTCTATGATGGATATCTATGGTGAATATTAAAATATGATTCTAGTATCTTCACACCAAAGTTTGCTTACTGCTGTAAGTCCATCCACAGTAAATTAAGCCTTTATTCCAATGTCTCCTTGTCCTCAATCTTCTAAAATTTTTCCTTCCAGGTCAATCAGCCAAGCCATTTGCCACTGCCCATAAGTTTGTAAATATTGTAATCATGGGCCACATCTGTTTCCAACCTGACTAAAGTTCTCTGTGATGATTTATCCAAATTGCTGTCTTTCAAAGTTATTGCTGATAAAGGATGTTTTAGAGCAGCTGTCATTTTTTGGCTTACTTATGTACCAAGCCAACTGATCCATGAACCAAGTTTGGCTTTTTCGTACCCAGTCAGCTGGTTACAAGGGACCTCCCTATGGGGTCACACGTAAGGAAGAGGCATAGGTACAAGAAATCTGAGTAACCAACTTGTGCAGCTTTCATGTGCTCACTAGCCCTTTTCATGTCCAATCCTGGATGCACCACTTTCCTTTTACTACGGATTACTGCTCACATCTATGGGATATTGCCAGATCTTATGATTTGATAAGTATGAGAGAAGCCACCTTATGATGGGCAGGTGTGGCTCATGATCACTAGATGACCCACAGCCAGGTTCTCTATCTTTATCATCGTAGGAACTATTTTTCAAGTGAAGCAAGACTCTTCACTGCCAATGGCAAAGTCTTGCCCCCAAATCCTTAGGATGTGCATGGTGGTTCTCCTATTATTAGGTCCTGCCATAACTCCAGATGGCATGTTTTCTCACAACATATACCATATTCTTAATCACATGGGCCAAACAGCAGGGCCTCTTGAACTGAAACCTGGAGTGCTACAGAATACTTCACTGCTCTTGCGCCCACTCAAAGCTGACAGATTTTCATGTCACTCAATATACTGGAGATAGTGTAAATCCAAGAGTTGAATCATCTGCCTCTGCAACCTGAAGAGGCCCGCTGGGCCTCCTTCATAGAAGGAGATGTGAGATGAAATGGTTTGTCCTTTACTAAGGAGAGGATGTCATGAGATGTCTCAAACTAATGGACTCCTAAATATTTTACTAATGTTGTGAGCCATTCAAATTTCACAGAATTTATTTCCCACCTTCCAGAGCACACATATCTTAACAATGCCCCAACATACTGGCTGCATCTTGAACAGCTGGTCCAATTAGCAGGATGTCAGCAATATGGGCCCAGTGTCAAGTCTTATGAGATGCCCAGGCAATCCTGGTCCCTTCAGACTACACCATGACAATGAGTTAATACAGCCCAGAGGCAGGACCATAAATGTACATTCCACTCTTCCAAGTAAATGTGAACTGTTTCTGATACTCTTTCTTAATAAGATGGAAGAAGAAGCATTAGTCCTATTAATGGCCACACACCACGTTTCTGAGGCCATGTTTCTCTGCTCTAGCAAAGATATTATATCTGGGTGGTACTACAGTCCATGCTGAGTTTACAGTAGTCCTCTATTATCTTCCAGAATTCAACTAGATTTTAAGTGGCCAGACTAGAAAAATAAATGGGGATATGAGTGGGCCCACTACCCCTGTATCTATTAGTCTTTATATCTTTATGTCCTTGGGATAAAATACTGTATGATTTTTCTATCCTCTGGGTGAGATAACAGCCTCTTTACATGCTACTAAGCAGGCCCTTTGACATTTATATTCAGTATTTAATTGCTAATTAAACACTCCCTGCTTTTTATGTCTTTTCCAAAATATCAATCATGTTTAGCAACAGTCACCCAATTAAAGTGTCCTTAGAATTATCCCTCTGTCTATACACACACACATACTTCTCAAGTACTTGATAGGCTGCCCCTGACATGGTAGCCATTTCCCAAAGATTCCCCCTCTCCCACAGTGAAATTCATCTCCTATTATTCACACCTTTGTGTAAGCAATTTCTTTGAATCTGGATGGGCCCTATAACTTGCTTTTGACCAATAAAATACAGTAAGAGCAATGCTGCATAGCTTTAGAACTTAAGCTGTAAGGGTCTCCTGAACACTTACTCTTAGGCTGTATCCTCTCTGATCCTGGAGTGTACGTCATGAGAAATCAAAGCCACATGCATGGGCCACATATAGGTACACTTCTCCACAGTCCAAGCTGATCTCCCTGTCAACAGACAGCATCAACTTCCAGCAAGGTGAGTGAGCCGTTTCAGATGGCTCCATTTGCACTTTTTGATGACAGCAGCTTTGGCTGACACCAGAGAACAACAGTATGGAAGCCCCTAAATGACAACTCCCCAGCTAAGCCTTCATAACCCACAAAACTTTGTTTTCATAACACTAAATTTTGGACTGGTTTCTTACACGGCAGTAGGTAACTGAAACAACTGGTATACTCTTCCTAATTCACCAATAAAAAAATTTAACTATTACAAACCTACTTTGTGCCAGGAGTTATTCACATTTATATATATTCACATTCCATTCAATGATGGAGTCATCATTGCTAGCTAACTGACATACGAAACAGCTCCTGCATCTCATCTTAGCAACTATTTTCTAACACCACTCCTGGTACCAACTGATGAAGTTTGGGTTCCCCAGAAAGATTTGTGAGACACAGATTAGAGTACAGAAAATTTCTTAGGGATTTCCCTTAGGATCAAGAGCTGTGGAATGGAAGGGGCAGGGGGAAAGGAGAGAAAACAGAACTGAGCAGATTGAAAAATTGGGTTGTAATGTAGTCTTAATAAAGGCCTCAGCTGATCCTACAGGGAGCTCTGAAGGTAGGAAGTCCTAAAAGGAAGATAGGGCAGTTTTCTCATAGCACCCCAAACATCAACCTTCCCTTGTCTTTGCCTGTCAACTTTTGCCGAATTCAGATGTTAACTGGGATGCATGTTCCATCAGCAGACATTTCTTCACTCCACTTATACCCCAGGTAGACGTCCCAACACACATTCTCAAAGCATCTACCTTTTGTTGTTCTATGGTACTTATCAAACCGTATTATACTTTCTTGTCTTTCTCTCATTCCACTGAATTGTAACTGTAAAACTGTAAGCATATTTTTATACACAGTAATAATAACAATACTGGACATACAGTAATTCTTTAAAAATATAAATAGTCAATTATTATTTAAGTGAATAGTAGTATGACAAAATCATTGTCAAACTACAAATAACTATCTTCTCTTTGCCACTCTCATGTTATTGCTTTGATCTAGCAGGGGTTAGCTTAGAGGAAGGTAGATTTACAGATTCAGAGTGCTTATGTTAGTGATAATCCCAAGAGTACACTCACAAATGTTTGATCAAAATCAAAGAAGGCAGGAAAAAAGGGAACATATAAAAGAAACAAGTGCAATGAATAGAAAACAGGAAACATGGTAGGTGTTAATGCAACTATATCAATAAAAGCTTTATAAAGAGATTGGCAGAAAGGATTTTTTTTTAAACTGAAGCAAATGTCTAGAAGAAACTTATTTTAAATACAAAAACAAAAATACATTAAAAGTAAGAGAATACAGAAAGATACACCATGCTAGCACTACTCTTGAGTAGCTATATTAATTTCAGACAAAGCAGACTTCAGCGCAAGGAAAATAAACAGGGATAAAAGAAAGCATTATAAAATTATAAAGGAGTCAATTCTCCAAAACATAATAGTTCTTCAAATGTATGCACTTAATAGACTGTTAAGAGGCAAAACTGATAGAACTTCAAGGGGGAATAGACGAACCCATTATAACTGAAGACTTCCACACCCCTCTATCAGTAATTGACAGATCTAGCAGTTAGAAACTGTGTAAGAATAGAGTTGATATGGAAAGCACCATCAAATTTATCTAATCAAAATTTACAGCATGCTTCACCAAACAACAGTAGAATAAACATTCTTCTCAAGATCACAACGAACATTCACTAAGACAAACCACATTCTGGACTACAGAATACACCTTAGCAAAAATCATACAAAACATGCTCTCAGACCACAATGGAGTTAAACTGGAAATC
The DNA here is from genome assembly GCF_009834535.1 of Camelus ferus. Taxonomy (NCBI): domain Eukaryota; kingdom Metazoa; phylum Chordata; class Mammalia; order Artiodactyla; family Camelidae; genus Camelus; species Camelus ferus. The sequence continues at coordinate 1,451,135 of NW_022588424.1, read as the reverse complement.
AATAGCAGAATAGTAGGAAAATTCCAAAATACTCAGATATTACACAACACTGCTCTTAATAACACATAGGTCAATGTGGAGGTCTTTAACGAAAAAATTTTAAATATTTCCAATTAAGCAAAAATGAAAATATAATTTATCAAAATTTCTGGAATACAGTGAAAGCAGTGCTTAGAGGGAAATTTATAAAATTGATATATTACAGAAGACCTAAAATCAATCATCTAAGCTTAGGAAAATGGGGGAAAGAGTAATATAAGCCTAAAGCAAGCAAATAATGATGATAATAATAATAATTTATAGCAATAATCAATAAAATTGAAAACAGGAACTCAGCAGAGAAAAATCAACAAAACTAAAAGCTATTTTTTTTAAAAAATCAATAAAATTCACAAAATTCTAGCCAAGCCATCTATAGAAAAATGAAAGAACAAAAAATATTAATATCAGAAATGAAAGAATGGTCATCACTACTGATAACTTGGACATTAAAAGGGTTATAATATTATAATGACATGATAAACAACTCTATGTCTACAAATGTGGTAACTTACATGAACTGGGCCAATTCTTAAGACATGATCTATGAAAACTCACTAGAGGAATAAATAACCTAAATAGGTCTATAGATATTAAGTAAATTGAATCAAATAATTAATAATCTTCCTAAAAAGAAAGCACCAGACCTAGGTGGGTTCATTGGTGAATTCTATCAAACATTTAAGAAAGGAATGACACCAATTTTATGCACTCTCTTTCAGAGTATAGAAGCATAGTTGACAGTTTTTTACTTATTCTTTGAGGCCTATATTACCCTAAAACCAAAACCAAAGCTATTACAGGGAAGGAAATCTATAAACCAGAGTCTCTTCTATAAACCAGTATCTCTGATGAACATAGATGCAAAAATTATCAGCAAAATCTTAACAAATCTAATCAAATAATGTAAAAATAATTGTACATCATGTCTCAGAGGGATTTATTCCAGGTAAGGCTGGTTCAACATTTCAAAATCAATTAATATAATCAACAAGATACAGAAGAAATATTATACGATCATATCATTAGATGCAGAAAAATACTCGAAAAAATTCAGTATCTATTCATAATTAAAACTTTTGGAAGTAAGAAATAGAAGGAAACTTTCTTAATTTGATAAAGAAAATCTACAAAAAACCTACAACTAACATTGTACTTAATGCTACGAAGCTGGTTGCTTTTCTGCTAATATCAGGAACAAGACAATGTCTTCTATCACTACTCCTTTTCAATGTCATATGCCAGTCCTAGCTAATGCAATAAGACAAGAAAACAAAGTAAAAGTTATACAGATAATGAAGGAGTAAATACAACTGCTTTTGTTCAGATACATGATTGTCTACGTAGAAAATACCAATGAATTAACAACAACAAAAAAAGCCTCCTGAAACTAATAACCAATTATAACAAAATTGCAGGATATGTAGTAAATATACAAAAGTCAGTTGCTTTTCTATATACTAGCAAGGAACTATTGGAATTTTATGTTAAAAACACAATACCATTTACGTTAACCCCAAAAAAAGAAATACTTCAGTACAAATTGAACAAAATATGTACAAGATCTACATGAGGAAAACTAGATCTTAATGAGTTATTTCAAGTTTGCATGTTCATGGATTGGAAGACTCAATATAGTAGGGATGTCAATTCTTTTCAACTTGGTTTGTAGACTCAAATGCAATCCCAATCAAAATGCCAGCAAGTTATTTTGTTGGTATCAACAAACTGATTTCAGCATTAAGACAGACGAGCGAAAGACTAGTACAGCTAACACAATACTGAAGACAAAATGAAGTAGAGGGCGGGGGAGGGGAAGGAGAGGAAGGAAAAGAAGAGGAAGAACACAGGAGGACTGACACTATTTAACTTTAAGATTTAATATGATGCTACAGGAATCAAGACAATGTGGCACTGGTGAAAGAACAAATATATCACTGTAACATAATGAAGAGCCCCCAAATAGACCTACATATATAGAGTCAACTGATCTTTGCCAAAGGAGTAAAAACCATTCAGTGAAGAAAAGAGATACTCTTTCCAACAAATGGTGCTAGAAGAGTTGTAACCTATATATTAAAAAGATCTAAACACAGAGCTTAGACCTTTCACTAATTTCACCTATCATAATTAACTCAAAATGGATCATAGGACTAAATTTAAAACGCAACACTGTCAACTATATGACCACCGGGAGACAACATAGGAAAAAATCTAGGTGATGTTGGTTTTAGTAATGAGATTTTAGATGCAGCACCAAAAAGCACAATCCATGAAAGGAAAAAACTGAAAAGTTAGAAATTTATTAAAAGACACACTTCTGCTCTATGAAAGAAAATATTTGCAAAATGCATATCCAATAAAGAATTTGCAATGAAAATATACAAAGAATTCTTACAAGTCAGCAATAAGGAAACAAGTAACCCAATTAAAAACGGGCAGAAGAGCTGAACAGACACCTAACCAAAAGTATACATATAGCAAATAAGCATATGAAAAGATGCTTGACACGACATGTAGCTAGGGAACTGCAAATTAAAATGATAATGAGATACCACTATACTTCTATTAGATGGCTAAAATCCAAAACACTGGCAATATCAAATGTTTGCAGAGGTGGAGCAATAAGACCTCTCATTCATTGCTGCTGGAAATGTAAAATGACACAGGCACTTTGGGAAGAAAGATTGGCAGTTTCTTTTCAATTGTAATTCTAGGTATTTACCCAATTGAGTTCAAAACAAAAATCTGTTTATAGCAGCTTTATTCATAATCACCCAAAACTGGAAACAATCAAGAGGTTCTTCAGTAGGTAAATGAATAAAAAAACTGAAATATCCATACAATGCAATATTATTCAGTGATTAAAAAAAAGTGAGCTATCAAGCCACAAAAAGACATAGAGGGACCTTAAACACATATTGCTAAATGATGGAAAGTGGTCCAAAAAGGCAACCTACTATCTGATTCTAACTATATGACATTCTGGGAAAGGAAAAGCTATAGGGACAATAAAAAGGTCAGTGGTTGCTGGCGCTCAGATTGAGGGTGGGGGATAACACTGGGAACTTGTAGGGCAGTGAAACCATTCTGTGTAATACCGTAATGATAAATACACGACATTATGCATTTGTGAAAACCCACAGAACTATACAAAGACTGAACCTTAACAGAAACTACTGACTTCAGTTAGTAACAGTGAACCAATCTTATTTCATTAATTGCAACAACTGTACCACACACTAATGCCAGATGTTCCTGCGTGTGAGTACTGGGCAGGCAGCTGGGATATGGGGATTCTATTATCTGTTCATTTGTTCTATAAATTTAAAACTGTTCTAAAAAGCACTCTATTAATTAAAAAAAAAACAATTAGCATGTGATGAGTTTGAAAAAGAAAATTAGAGAACCCGTAAGAATAAAGGTGAGACTAATTTAGAAAGCTACTAAGGTTAAGTTAGAGAATAATGGTGGTTTAAAGTAAGGTCAGAGTGATGAGAATGAAGTGAAATTTAAAGATTCAAAATTCAGAATACTGGGAGGAGGCGAACAAAGAGACAGAGACAGAGAGAGACAGAGAGAGAAATGTTTATAGAAGGGTGAGTGGGAAGAGATGACAGATAAGAGGAGACAAGCTGATCCCTCAAGTTTCTGGCTTGGCGAAAAAGAAGTCTTCAGCAATTATCAACACACCACTATGATACTAGAAAGAAATATCCATGGGTATTATAGAGATTCAGCTTGCTTAGAATCAATAAACATTGCTAGTAATCTTGCTAAAAAGAATAGACTAAAACTATTTTAAAGTTTTCTATGGAATTCCAAAAGCTTATAGAGACTTAATAGTCTATCATGATGATAGAAGATGCTTAATACACAACAGTATCTAAATGATTTTCCTTTGTAGTCAGACCATGAAACATGGATTCTGATCGTCCTACTCATGATGGATATAGAATTGATGATGTGGACCACTCGGGTAACTTTTTAAAAATTCAGTATTTCTACTTAGCAATGGTAAAACAGACAGTTTACCTGTGGTTTCAAGGAAGGAGACTTTCTGTGATGTCAGCAGTGGGGCAACAGCAACACCTTCTTAAAGTCCATGTCTCTTTGTCTTGGCTCACACTCCTGTTGTCGAAACCTGTGATAAACGGAGCAGAAAAGATTTATTGGTATGCTTTCCTATCATATTAGACAAGATATACAGAAATGGATGCTTGAAATACTCATTAATAAGACATGAGTTGTCAACATTGTATAGCAGGGGAGGCTAAATCTATTATGATTAAGGGCTCTCATCTTAAAGGTAATTTGCACTAAAAGGTAGGCAAACAGCCAAAAGCCCATAACTGTACTTGCATTAGAAGGACTTGGAAGGAAAAGAGAAGACACATTTTGTTTCAGGGTCTTGGTTTACAGGAAATGCCTCTGTGTGTGTGTGTGTGTGTGTGTGTGTGTGTGTACGTACGTACGTACACATACGTACGCACGCCTACGCCTGCATGAAAAGTAAAAAAAGAGAAAAATAAAAAGCCACAGCAGAGGTATATTGTACCTCTATTTTTCACTCAATATAAACTATGTGATATTCAGGAAGAAGAGAGTTAAATTCAACCAACATTTTTGGCCTACTGCGAGGAATCCATAGAATTAGAAACATGATACATTTTACTTGATGACATTTATTTGAAGATTTTGTTCAAATGATCAAATAAGCCATTTTGGACATTTACTTGGCTCAGCTTAATCTAACATCGCTGACTTCATAAAAGTGACTTCCTGTAAAACATCAAGTCAAATTTATTCATTTTTGTGGTCAGATTTCTCAACCAGTTGGGATTGCATTCATCTCCATGTAAAGAAAACCGTATTATAATACGGTCTAATTTTGTTCACAGAATAAGAGAACAAGGAGTCCAGAGATAGGAGCCCCAGGCTGTGGAGCAGTTTTGTTATGCCAGTAATGCCCACACAGCCTCTCTGTCTGCTCCTTCATCCTTATTATGTGGTTTCTTCTTCCTACTTGTTGACTCAGAGTTTATAAGAAGGTGTTTCAGTCTTAAATTTACATTCTAGGGGAAAAAAGGCAAAGGCACACAAAAAGAATACATGCCAGCTCAAGCTGTCTTTATAAAAATTTTAAAACAGGAAAGCCATAGCACTTCCAGAATCCCAATCCAATTGACTTTTGTTTACACCTCACTGCCTAAGGCTGGGTCACATGACTACCCATAGCTGCGAGGCAGCTGAGGGGTCAGGTTTTCCTCTAGTATGGGCATACTGCTGTCCTAAGCCAACTTACAGTCCTGGTAGTAGTAAGGGGCAGAATGTTTATACACCGAGCCAGATCTACAACCTTCTTTCCACTCTAAACCCCACTAGCCTCCTCATTCTCACTTTCACACTTTGAAAGTATTCATATTCACCTTTCTGAAGACAGTGACACTTGAGAAATAGTTATTTTCTTGTCTGGGTACTTTGGCAAAAATAAAGACCTATTCTTTCAGAGAGGAAACAGAAGTTCTATGACCAAAATCTTCTATGATTATAATACAACCAAATACAATAGAAGACAAATACTAATAGAGCCAACAGCAGTCTACATGTTATGACTGGGCACAAATGCATCCATAGTCTCTGATAATACCATGACATCACAAAGACCTGGAAAAAAATCTGGGTTCCCCATAACCACAACTGGTGTGACATCCTAGATGTTCTCACTTGTTTGCTAGAGTGGGTAAGCATTAATACTAATTTTTTAAGAAGCTCGGTCTTGTATGTATTATAATTTTTTACAACTACACTTATTTACCCTATTTTTAGATGTCTTATAATGCAAACATAACTCTTTTTCTCAGCATAGGCAGGATATTTCTCAGAGACTCCTCTATTGATTTCCAACCCATTCCTGAGCTCCAGGCTCAACATGTATAATGCCATAAATCCAAGTTAACAAATGAATGGGTTATGCATTTTACCACAGAATCAAGTGAATTCTTTCCCTTACTTTCCTTTCTTCTTTCCCTTCTTCCTTCCTCCTTCTGGAGTATGGTATGAAAAAGCATGAAAGAATTTTTAAAAAGTCTTGGAAACTGGAATCACATGTGTCACTTGGACAGTGTCGGAATTCTAGTGCTGATTTGTAAAGTTCACGCAGAGATTTCATAGTGATTCACATTTAATTTTTAATTGTGGCAATTTCTGAAAGGTTATACATACAGACCTATACACTGCCAAAGAAAGAGATAATTAGGATAAAAATACTTGTTTAATACCAACAAGACTACATCTAAAACTGAAAAAGATGCAAACTTCTATATTTCAATTCAAGAACTCAATTCGTTAAGAATGAAATATAAGATGAAAACAATCATGCTTCATCATAGTTCAAATTAACCAAGCACTGGCTCAGCAAAAGTCAGGAACCTAACAGAGTTTGCTTCTAGAAAAATAAAAAATTCAGTACCCACCTAAATCAGGTGACAGGCCCCCTTTATCTGTGTTGATTAGATCACATTAGTATGCAAAAGATGTTTAATTCTGGGATCTGGACAAATAAATAGAGCAAGTCCAGAAGACAGTCAAAATAACAGGGGCCTGGGAACCATTGCATTTAAGAAAGATAAAACTGTTGAAAGAGCTGAGAATTCTTAACATGAAAAGGAATAACACTGATTTTGGAGGACAGGGAAGTGGTACAGGGAAGATAAATAGAAACAAAGTATTCATGGGAAAAAAAGCTTTTTTTTCTCTTTCTTTTCCCCCAAAGCAAACGATGACACTTTCTGCTTAAACCCTCGCTGGTTTCCCAATGTATTCTATCCCTGAAAACATGTGGCCCTGCACCTGCTGCCCCTCATCGTGCCACCTGCTTTCATGCTGACTTCTGTGCACCCATACCGACTTCCACTGGCTCTCTGACATGCCAAACCATTCCTGATGATGTCCTTTAGAGAGGACTGTGACGGCCACTTTCTCTAAAGGAGTATTCTGTCTCTCTCGGGCACTCCTGATGCACTCCCCAGTTTATGTCCTTCCCTCTCACTGCTGTCTTGTTTACTGATTCATTTCTTCATCACCTCTACACTAGAACACATTCAATGAGGGCAGAGAACCCTCATTTTTACTCACAAGTGCACTCCTGGGATCTAGAACAGTGTTTGGTGCACAGCAGTTGCCAAGTAAATATTCATCAGTTTAATCAATTATACCAGAAGGCAGAATTTGTCTCAAAAAAGAAAATTGTAAGGCAGTAGGGCTTATTTTAATACAAGGAAGAACAGGATAAAAATCTGTAGAGGCAAAAATACAGTTGCCTCCCCTGAGTCTTAAAGCTCAGACTGAAAGTTGACCTAACATAGTTGCTTTAGAAGCAAGGTGGAAATAAGTTAGAAAACTAAATAAGCTGATCTCATACATCCTTTCTATCATATGAGTCTATGACACAAATCAACCATGCTATGAGTTCCTTGAGAGGAGGAATTTTTAATTCATTTTTATACTCCCAGTGAAATACCTGGCTCAGATTTTTAAATAAAAAAGTCATTTTGAATTTAATCAATACTGTCAGCTATATTAATAACTACGTATCCATCAGGGTCTGGTCAGGACAGAGAAGCTGCACCAGTGAATTGAACAGGGAATGAAGAACTGTTAACTACAGTGGTTCATCCTGGTGAAACGTGGCTAACAACTGATGGGGTGAACAGAAGGTGAATGGAAGGAACAGCCGCAGGGAGCAGCTGCCTCCCCAAGGTGCTGGGAGAAAAGTGAACAAGGAAGAACCCACAGGTTACGAGGGTGAGACTCAGACCTCTTAAGGGCATGAAAGGACCACAGTAAGGACCCCTCACCCACCCGTACAGTGAAACCTGCAGGGCCTGCCACTGACTTACCAACTCACCACCACGCAAAAACGAATACCCAAGAAAGAGCACAGCCCTCCTTCCTCCAGCCTAGCAATCTTCCTCTGTGCTCGATGCTGGCGGAGCCTAACCTCAAGCCCCTGATGAAGAAGAAATGTTGTTTGCTGAATTCAGTTCCAATAGCACAGAGTAGGACAAAGGAGGGTGGGTTTCGTGCTAAGAAGCAATACATTAAGGACTGGCACACTCCCAGCTTTTTCCCCCCAAGTATTTAAGGGAGTTTTCAAAGGATCATGTCCACTATCAACATAAAACAAATACGTAAGTGAGTCGTTAGAAATACATAAAAGCAGGAAAATGAAGGCGAATCCAGGGGTTTTATAGACTCACAAAATACATGCTTTCATGGCTGGTACCTATTTTGTACACATTACTGAACTTAACTCTCACAAAATCCTTGCAAGACAGGTATTATCCTCAATTTTATAGGTGAAGAATCTCCCTGAAAATCAAGTCCTTTTTTAATTGCAGGGCCAAAAATGGTTATATGCCAAAGTTTATAATTTCCATTATATCGAACTACCTCCTTGGGATGTCTGTGGAGGTGAGATATGATTAGGAAGAAAGACATTCAGAATGGAAAGTGCTGCCTTTGCTCTTTATTTTTTCCTTTTTATTGCTCTGCTATTTTTCATAGGCAAACTTCCTCACCAACATTGCTAGCACAATGATGTATTAAAATGAGATGTGGGAACCCAGCAAGTGTAGTAACAGCATTCCATATAGATGGAACTAGCACACAAACCGCAACATTTCTCGTGGGAGTAGTAGAATCCAGTTTCTCTATCCAAAAAGAAAAAAATGAGGAATGTGTAGCTCTAGATCTATTGGTACTCAAAGCTAAGCTTTCAAGCCAGCAAATCAACAATTAATATTTAAAGAAGAAATAAAAGCCAGGTCAGCAGCAAGCATCCTTTAGAAGTCATCACAGAGACTATTTTTATTGAAACTTTCATTTTGTTGACCCATTTTTATGACTTTTATTATAGGATACCTTTAGTCATACACTCAAGAGCATCATTTCAAAACTCCTTTAAGAAAAAGATAAAAATTTCAGGCACCACTGAATATTTTACCAGTGTTCATTAGAAACAAAACAATAATGGTGAGTCAAACTTGAGTGCAAGGAGAAAGCAACTGGTCTTCTGTGCGAGGAAAATGCCACACAGGGTTCATCTGAGTAAGAGAGACGGTTGTTATTATTGTCCAGACTTAGCCAATTTTGTCACTGTTGTCCACAACAACAACAACTGGAGCAGATTTAGAATTTGTCCTTCTCAGTGGATTTTTTTCTAGCTTCTGCCACCTTTATTGCAATACACAACAGGTGGGTAATGAACAGAGTGAAGCGGACAATTTGACACAAGGAACTAAATAGTCTCATGTGTCTAACATGAGCTGGGATGAGAATGGTGACGAAGAACTCAGTGATTAACTTTGCTCAAAAGCAAAGATCTGATAGAAGGAGCAATTTGGTAGATCAAATGAGACTGTGTATGTAAGAGCATTAAGGGAGCAGTAAAATGTGAGGCTAAACCTTCAACAGGTTGAATCACAAATGTGATCCTTCCTGAGACTGTAGACAGTTTAGCTTCATAGGTGGATTTTTGTTTTCCTTATTTTAAATGTAAGAGAAAATACAGAGAAGAGAGCAAGAATAAATGAAAACCTGTTATCAGTGACACAGAATTTAATCTGCTTAACTATAGTCATTTCACTTTTGCATGTTGTATTTTTTTATATCATTACAATCACATTGCCCATAATAATTCTACTTCCTCTTGGCATCTTATTTGATGTTTCTTACCACTTTTCACAATTTTAAAAAACATTCCAGTCACATCATCTAAATATAATACCATTTGATCAGTTAGTTCAGTTCTATATCTTTATAACTTCTAGGGAATTGTATTTTTTAAGAAATTCTAAAATCCAGTGATACTAGTGGAATAAAAAAGAACAGCCAGCCAGTGTAAACTCCTTCAATTGTCTCTGCTACTTTCCAACAACACTGAATGAATGGATGCCTGCTGAAAACATTTTCCCCAACCCCCATTTTTTAACATAGTACAATACACATAACATAAAATTTACCACCTTAACCATTTTCAAGTAGAAAATTTAATGGTATTAAATGCGTAATATTGTGCAACCGTCACCATCATCCATTTCCATAACTTTTCATCTTGTAAAACCGTAACTCTGAACCCAATATACAATAACTCCCTACTGTCTCCTTCTCCTTGCCTCTGGTCCATTCTACTATGATTTTGACTACTTTAATATCTCATGTAAGTGGAATCATAATGTACTTGTCTTTTTGTGAATGGCTTATTTCATGTAGCATAATATCCTCAAGGTTCATACATATGCCAGCTATAGTATATGTCAGAATTTCCTTCTTTTTTAAGGCTACATAATATTCTATTTTACGTATACACTACATTTCGCTTATCCATTCATCCCATTGGGTTGTTTCCATGTTTTGGTTATTGTGAATAATGATGCTATGAACATGCGGGTACAAATATCTCTTCAAGACTGCTTTCAAGCTTTGGGTATATTCCCGGAAGTAGAATGGCTGGGTCATACTGTAATGTTATTTTTATTTCTTGAAGAACCACCACACTGTATTCTACAGCAGCTGTTCATTATATTCTCACCAACAGTGCACAAGATTTCTAACTTCCCTACATCCTTACCAGTACAGCATTTTCTGATTTTGGCAGTAGCCATCTTAATGGGTATGAAGTGGTATCTCACTGTACTTTGACTTGCATTTCCTTAGTATCAATGTTGATTTGAGCATCTTTTCATGTTCTTATCAGCCACGTGTATATCTTCCACTCCCTAACCAGAAATGCCTAATCAAGTCTTTTGCTCATTTTTGAATCAGTTTGGGGTTTTTTTTGTTGTTGTTGAATTTTATAAGTTCTCTATATATTCTAGATACTAACCCCTTATCAGATACATGACTTGCAAATATCTTCTCCCATTCTGTAGGTTTCTCTATTGAAACTGTCTTTTGATGCATAATTTTTTAAAATTTTCATGAAGTCTAATCAACTTTTTTCTTTTGTTGCCTGTGTCTTTGGTGTCAGAGGCAGGAAGTCATTGACAAATTCAATGTTGTGAAGTTTCTGCTCTATATTTTAGGAGTTTTACATTTTTAGGTTTTTGACATGTTTTGAGCTAATTTATATATATAGTGTTAGGGAAGTGTCCAACTTCATTCTTTTGCCTATTGATATCCAGTTTAAAAACTGTATAAAAGGTGAGTGTCAAGGTTAACTGGAGTATTTTAAGACCAGTAAATTGAAGGGATAATGGTATTAATAACTATATTAGAGCAACCCAGAAGGTAAGAGTTAGGCCATGCCATCAATTCCTAACGCAACAACAACAGATTACTACCAAGATCTCAAGTGTCATACATAATTCACAGACACAGCTGAATAACTGTGCAGATTTTCCTGTGTGGTCTCTCATAATTTCTCTCTAAAATACAAACACACAGAACAAAACAAAAGCTGGCAGACTAGTTACTGACAAGATCTGAGGGTTTCCATAAGCTGCAAATCCATGGATAAAATTGGTGAAGGGGAGGTACTTTACCCATCTATGTGTTGCACATAGGTGCAAAGAAACTAAAAATATGAATTCACCTTCCCATAAAACATACCTACTGGCTCAGAATCCTGTTGTGTGTTCCAACCATTTGAGGTAGACAACTGACTTACAGACAGACAGATTAAAAACCAGATTTTCATCCCTCTGTAGCAGGAGTCGACAAAATTTTTCTCTCTAGAGCCAGATAATAAAATTTTAGGCTTCATGGGCCATCAGGTCCTTGTGTAACTATTCAACTCTGCCATCATCACATGGAAGGAGCCATAGACAAATATATGAACAAATGGGCATGATCATCATCCAATAAAACTTGATTTATGAAATCAGACAATAGGTTATTGTTTGGTGACTCCTGCTGCATGGTATTTCTGGATTTTCTTTTATTTTGTTTTTGTTTTTTTTCAGGCAGCCTGAGTAATCCCTCTGTCTCTTAGCACTCCCTAAACACCACCACACTGTCAATATCACCATGACCCTGAATCACTTAATAGTACCTATCCTTAAGTTTCACCTTACTTTTTACTTTCTCTACAAGGCCTTCCCTTACCCCATTGCTAAAATAAGGTTCCTCATGTTAAACTCTATTGAGCTGCACGTACTTCCCTTTCCACTGCATGTACCCCAACTCTAATGTTTTTATCAACTACACTGAAGTTTCAGGAGATCAAGATGTGTGTCCATCATCTATTCTCAGCACAGCCCAGTATATAATGATGCTCAGTAGATACTGGCAGACTATAATAAAATTGAACGGAATAGAAATGAAAGATAACAAAAAAAAAGTTTAAAACTTCAAACTTAGCTTAAGGGAAAAAAGAGCAATTTTGACATAAAAACAAATCAATAATATAATTAAAAATACTTTCAGAAACTGTAAAATTAAAGGACAAAAACTGTCATGAAAAGAAGAGTCAAAATGACAAAAAAGCAATCTATATTTAAACATACTCTGGAAAATACTGAGTATAGGAATAACAAAAATATCATTAAACATATGGGAAGAAAAAGAAATATAACAATAAAAAAATCACAATTTTATCATCAAGCTAATTTTACAGTCTAAAACACTAATATATGTCAATATCTTTGAAGTAAAAGACTAATTGCTATCTAATTTATGTGTGAAAGAAACAAATTTTTCCAGCTATCCCTGTGTTCCAATATGCCAATTTATACCTTTCTTGAAAAAATTTGTGTTTTATACAACAATTGACTAAATGATGGACCAAAAACAATAGGATAATAAAGGAGAAAAAATTAAATTGAAAAACTTTAAATACACAGTGAAACCAATTTAAAAAAGAATTGAGTAATAATAAATGGGAACTGAATGCAAAATAGTCCTCAAAATAGATGTTTGTAACATGATTATATGATAATCTAAGGTTTTCATATCTAAGCTTCTATATATATATAATCTGGGAATGGAAAGAAAAGTGGAAGTAAAAGTTTAGTAAATGCCTCATTTTGCCTGAGTGGGACTCAGAAGATACTTCTGAATTTTCATCTTGTTTTAATAACCAAAGATGAGTAAGTAAAAGATTTTACAGGTTTTAAATAGAACCAACAGATGGTTGAAACTAGTATTCATAACCATCAAATCATTTGGAAAAGTTAAATAAGTTCATATAGTAAAATATCAAAAAATAGAAAACATCAAAAGACAAAGGAACAAATATTGCAACTTTAAGTTTTTTCTGTATAGCAAAGGGAACTATATTTAATATCTTGTAGTAACCTACAATGAAAAAAATAAGAAAACAAATATATGTATGTATATGTATGACTGAAATAGTATGCTGCACACCAAAAATTGATAATTGTAAACTGCCTGTTCTTCAATTTTATGTAAAAAAAAAAAAATTGGTTTAGTCAATGAATGTAAAGAGCTCGATCTTCTGTCTTAAAAAGTAATGACTCTCATAAAACCCAACAGACATTTTTCCTAAAGAAAAGATACTGCGCAAGTGCAAGGCAACATGCTCATGAAAATAAGTTCAACATCATTAATTTTCAGGGAAATGCAAATCAAAACCACAAGATACTATTTCACACTTACTAGGATGACTATAATAAAAAAGAGATAACATGGGTATGGAAAGGGTATGGAAAAACTGGAACCCTCATAGACCGCTGGTGGGATGTAAAATGATACATTCACTTTGGAAAACAATCTGGCAGTTCCTCAAAAAAAGAAGAAAAAAAAAAAAAAAAAAAGAACATAGACTTCCCATCTGACCCAACAATCGCACTCCAAGGCATATACACAAAAGAAATGAAAACACATTTCCACACAAAAACTTGTACACGAACGTTTATGGCAGCATTATTCATAATGGCTAAAAAGTGGAAATAACCCAAATGTCCATCAGGTGATGAATGGATAAAAGAAATGTGATATAAGCATGCAATGGAATATTATCCAATCAAAGAAAGAAATGAAGTCCCAACAGATGCTTGAAACATGTAAAAACCTTGAAAACGTTATGCTAAATGAAAAGAAGCCAGACACAAAGGCCGTGTCTTATATGATTCCATTTATAAGAAATGTCCAGAAGAGACAAATCTATAGACAGAAAGTAAATTAGTGATTGATTAGGGCTGGGGTCGAGGGATACAGTGAGTGAGAGGTGATGACTAATGGGTACAGGATTTTGTTTTGAGGTGATGAAACTCTTCTAAAATTGCAGTGATAACTGTGCAACTCTTAATATACTAAAACCCATTAAATTTTATACTTCAGTGAAGTGTAAGGTATATGAATTATATCTCAATAAAGCTGTTACCAAAAAATATTAAAAAGCTACAAGGTACTTTGAAAAAGTACACCTAAGCTGAAAAGACAGAAAAAGACTGAATAAAGATCAGGGGCCAAAAAAAAAAAAGGAAAATGAGCAAATTAACTTCAGATAAAAAGAAATTTAAGAGAAAAAATCATTAAGGGAAATAAGATCATTTGATAGTAATTAAGTAGGTAAAAACCAGCATGAAGATACAAAAGTCAGTGACACTGATGTGCTTACAATAAAGCATTAAAAAAAAGAAGCAAAAATTAATAAAAATATAAGAAAATATTAATAGAACCATAGTTCTTACAGAAAAATAAACCAAGTAAAGTAAATTATAGAAAAGTAAAAATAAAGATTTAAATATATGAGTAAACTTTCTTGAAGTATCTGCCAAATGCAGCAAAAAAAAAATCCTAATAAAAACTTTACAGTATAACTTGTACAGACTATACTCTGTAATTACAATGAAATAAAATTAGAAATAAAATTTTAAACAGTAACATAGCATTTTTAAAACTAAGAATTATTGTGATAACTATTTCCAAGGCAGTTCTGCACCAAACCCTGAAAAATACTTCCAAAATCTCTACCACTTCTTCAAAAAAATATTTTCTAATGACTCTAGCCCAGTACCTTCTTTTTCATAGTATCTGTTATTGTTCTTAGTCTAATTCATATGGTTATTAGCTTAATAGGATATGGATTTGTTTTATAATTGAGCCATACATGTAAATGCCTTAATGTCAGAGACACTGCAATAAATGTTTTTTATTATTACTAATTTAAATATCTTCCTGAACATCGAAGGTCCCCAGTAAATATTTATCAATTGATATTATTGTGTAGTTCAGAAAAGGAGTGGAAAGAAAATTAAGGGACAAGAGTTCTTACTGGACAGCTGCATGTAAATCAATGAAGTTAGAACACTTCCTCACCCATACACAAAAATAAACTCAAAATGGCTTAAAACTTAAATGTAAGACAAGACACTATAAACCTCCTAGAAGAAAACATAAGCAAAACCTTCTCTGACATAAATCTTAGCAATGTTCTCCTAGGGCAGTCTACCCAGGAATAGAAATAAAAGCAAAAATAAACAAATGGGACCTAATTAAACTTACAAGCTTTTGCACAGCAAAGGAAAACATAAGCAAAACAAAAAGACAATCAATGGAATGGGAGAAAATATTTGCAAACAATGAGACTGACAAGGGCTTAATTTCCAGAATATATAAACAGCTCATACAATCTAATAATAGAAAAACAAACAACCCAATCCAAAAATGGGCAGACCTCTAAACAAGCAATTCTCCAATGAAGACATACAAATGACCAAGAGGCAAATGGAAAAATGCTCAATACCGCTAATTATCAGAGAAATACAAATCAAAACTAAAATGAGGTATCACCTCACACCAGTCAGAATAGCCATCATTCAAAAGTCCATAAATGATAAATGCTGGAGAGGCTGTGGAGAAAAGGGAACCCTCCTACATTGTTGGTGGGAATGTAGTTTGGTGCAGCCATTAGGGAAAACAGTATGGAGATTTCTCAAAAGACTAAAAATAGACTTACAATATGATTCAATATTCAACTCCTGAGCATATATCCAGAAGGAACCTTAATTCAAAAAGATACATGCACCCCAATGTTCATAGCAGCACTATTTACAATAGCTGAGATATGGAAATGACCTAAATGTCCATGGACAGATGACTGGATAAAGAAGTTGTAGTATATTTATACAATGGAATACAACTCAGCCATAAAAAAAGAATAAAACGATGCCATTTGCAGCAACATGGATGGACCTGGACATTGTCATTCTAAGTAAGCCAGAAAGAGAAAGAAAAATACCGTATGATATTACTTGTATGAGGAATCTAAAAAAAAAGACAAATGAACTTATTTACAAAACAGAAACAGACTCCCAGTCATAGAAATAAAACTTAGGGGTAGGGGGAGGGAAGGGATAAACAGGGAGTTCGAGATTTGCAGATACTAATATATGTAAAATAGATAAACAACAAGTCCATACTGTATAGCACAGGAAACTACATTCAGTATCTTGTAGTAACTTATGGTGAAAAATATGAAAATGAATATATGTATGTTCATGTATGACTAAGGCATTATGCTGTACACCAGAAATTGACACATTGTAAACTATAAATTAAAAAAATACATACATCAAAAAAAAAGTTTGTTGACCATTATAAAAAAGGTTTAATGATTCTCAACATGGCAATTTAACTCCCTGAATTTTATTATTCTCCTTCATTAAATGAGGTAGTATTAAAATATTTTTAAGATTTCATCCAGTTCTAAAATTGTATGATTAACCAACAGGGAAAGAAAAGACATCCCTCAGTACACCAGAAAATTTCTCTCCATGTGCAGTAACACTGGTTTCTTTGAATGTCAAGGACTCGAACAGATTGTGCATTGTTGAGAAGAGAGTCACCCTCAATTACTCATCAATGATGGAATTTGCGGTTTATTTTCAGTAACCCAGTGTTTTCTTACTACCACCCACCAGGTCCAGGGGGGATATACATGTGTCTGAGTATGTGTGTATATTTGCCTCTGTGACGACATTCCAAGACTAATATAAACACCTTCTAAATTACCCATTACTCGGTCACTTCTCTTTTCCATTAGAAAGAGGTAGCCTACATTTATTTGCCTTTGAAGTTCTAACACTCTACCCTTTCCATCACCTCTCTCTTAAAGACTGATCTCTTCATCTTTCCTATATGAGGTCCACACTGCAAACAGTTCTTTAAATTTAGGTACTGGCATAAGCATTTTATACTTATTTAACATTATATTAAATATAATTATAATTTGATATAATTATTGCTTAATATTTAACATAATTAATGTAGTATATTCAATATAACTGCATTTAATATTATTGCATCAACTAAAAAAAACTTAAAAGAATATATCCCAAGAGATAAACAGTGAGGTGAGATCATGCATGATTTTTGTATTTTTCTCTTTGTATTTCTATTTTCCTACAGTTTTATGGATTGTAAACATAATTATTTATGCACACACCCACAAATGCCCCTCAGTTACCTGGAAGCAAAATCAAAGAAACTTTCACACAACTCTTTATTACTCTTCATTCTACTTTAAGAGAAAATTTCTGATGGTACATGAAAAAGTTCAGATAAATACCTATGAATTTACTCTAAAAACAAATACTTTAATGTATGAATGACTTCAAATTGTTGACATTAACCCTTGAGTTAGTAACTACTTTGAATCTATGAGAACTCAAAATATGTTTAGTTTCAGGATAGTATACCTATTAAGGCAAGAAAGCAGAATAGTATACTTGAGAAAGATTTTCAATTATCATGGCCAGAATTCAAATAGAAAACTCAATTAGTCAGAATATTCTCTAAACATCCATTAGTCAGGCAAGTTTCATTTTGCAGGGTCTTGTACAGAAGCTTTTATATATCAATAGATATACACATATATCCATAAATAAGACTAATTAGCCACATTTATAAATTAAACACTAAAATCCATTCCCATATTAAAAAAGAATTAAATTTATACTCCTACCAAGACTTTATATGATCATTACACATCCCTTTGCTCTATTGCTGAACTTGAATGTACCCACCCAATAAAGCCTACTTTACTGGGTGTGCTTCCATAAAACATTCACATTTTATCGTACAGTAAAGTTACAATTTATGCTAAATACTTCACTATTTCCCTAAAGATAAATCCAAATGAATCAAATATTAAATGATGTAGCAAAGTGTATTACTGTAAAATGAACTTCCTCTAAACGTGTTAATAATCTCTAATGTTGAGAAGTAAATGGCTGTGATGTTCTCTTTTTAATACTTCAGTCTCACTAAGGCCAAGAGCCTAATTCTCTCTCATTCCTATCAGTTACTACCAGGTACAAAGAGAAGCACACTGTGTTTATGAGATGGGGTTCCTTTTCTACTCAGCATATAAAACCTCCTATTATTCTATCTTAAAAGTTATTGAATTTACTTTTGAATGTTTGATAAGACAATGATGGACATTCATTAATAAGAGACTATATAGCTTGCATATTTTAATCCCAAAACTCTTCCATCAAACTCAAATATCTAAAGGAATAAAAGTCTCCAGGGACCTAACATTCTTATTTTTCAGCTCCAATTTATTCTCAGCAAGACTTGGGTGTCAATAAGGAAGGTAGGGTATACCTACGTGCTATGTAACAAATTACTACAAACTTAGCAGCTTAAAATAACATCCATTTATTAGCTCACAGTTTTGTAGCTGGAAACCCAGAGGGTGCAACTAGGTTATATCCTCAAAAGACCAAAATCAAGGTCACCCAAATATGTTCTTACATAGGCACCTCGGAAAAATATCTGTTTCCAAGTGCCTTAAAAATGTTGGCAAATTCAGTTCCTTGTGGGTGTCAGACTAGATAATCCTTTCCTAGCTGGCCATTAGCCTCAGGGAGGTGGGGGTGGAGGGGGCTAGAGGCACTCAGCTCCTAAAGGCTGCTTGTATTCACTGGCATGTGTACCCTCCATCATAACCAGCAAGAGAGCATCAACGTTAACTTTTCATTTTCCTATCAGTTGTAAAAAAAAAAAAAAAAAAAAAAAAAATTTAAAGGGATTCTAAATAATTAGATAAAGTTTACCTGGATAATCTATCTCAAGGTCAACTGTGCCACATAACATAATCTTATATAGGAATGATCTCTCATCATATTCACAGGTTCCAGAAATTAGAATGCAAAATCTTGGGGAGCATTTTTAGAACTCTGCCTGCCAAACAGGGAACTGGAAAAATTGAGATTAGGTGTTTAAACAGGCTCCAGATGTTAGAGTCTATGAACTTAAATGACAGGCCAAAGATGTCTTCCTGGAGGAAGGGCATTCAGGGGCACAGTCTAATGTTAATTCCATATTAGCATTAGGAAAGAACTGTCAGACCCTAACAATTTTTTTTTTTTTTGCAAATTTCACCTTGGAGAACTGCTGAGAGCCTCTTATCATGTAGATGAATCATCATAACACATTTTACCATTTGACAATTATTCTTCAAAAATGCCGCTTTCAAAATGGCCCTATTATTCTCTACTGTCTGATTTATAAAACATATGTATCTAACTGGACTTTCTTTTTGCTTTAACATGTGTGTTGGGTGAGGGTGGTGATGAAGAGATTCATTTCCTAAAACTTTGTAAAACGAAACCATATACTAAATAGCACCACTACTTTCTGCTACAGGATGAAGAATGGGAATGAATCCTTTGCTCTGAGCACCTGTGCTGGATTTTTGCCTTCCTGGTACAAAAAGCCAACAGATCCACTTCTGGGATCTACTTCAGTGGAAGGTTTTTGTTTGTTTTGTTCCCAAGCAATTAGAGTAAGTCATGCTTCTCCTAGTTAAACACTAGGTGTTACAACCTGAACACATGGCCCAGGACCCCACTGACAGAGAAGCAAGATGTGGAGATTCAATCAGGACAGGCAGGGTGGCTGGGGAGCACTGAGGGGGTGTTTTTTCCCTACTGAGGGCAAGAAAGAGACAGAGGCCTGCAATTTGTTTCCAATAGTTGGTGGTAAAGAGAACCCTGTGATTGTCATGTTCGGAGCCTCCAGTGTTTTAAGATGAGTGGTGTGCTGCCTCAGGGCATTTATGTTTAAAAAGCTCAGTGGAGCAAGAAAAGATAAGAAAGGACACAAAGATTAATTCTGAAGTTCCTGTTAAAACCAAATGCTTTAATCCTGGGAAAGTAGGGGAAAAGATATTTTTGTCTAGTACATACAGCTGAATTCATCTTCAAAATTACCAAGAGGCTGACGTACATGCGGTGGGAAGGCAGGAAATGTTTAAAACAAATTTCTTATCCTCTGAGTCAGGTTTCAATTCATCTACTGTGTTCACTGTGTCTGTCACACGTCAATAGATCTTTATTTGGAACTCATTACTATAATGATTTTGAGATTAACTTGATGAATCAAAAGACCCAAATAGGGAGAAAACTGTTACCAAAAAGTGGGGCCGGGGGGGGGAGTGTTTATTTCCTGGCATACTTTTTTTTTCTTCATGTTATTAGCTGTAAATGCAAAAACCAGGCAAGAAGCAATAATGGATTACAGATGCCTTCCTGAAAACATGCTCAAAACCACTTAATAATGCTTTATGCACGTAAGTTTGAAATAATACACATTCACTGACAATGTTTTATAAATTCTTATGTTATTCAGTCAATAGTCCCTCAACAGAGGAGTAAGTTCTAGAGTGCAGGCAATGCCTAGTCTTTACTCACCATTTCAAACCAAATGATAAATATATATATATATATAATATATATTTCTTGATTGACTTGTAATATTTGCATTTGGTGTTTCATTTGGAGATGCCCAAACACCACATAGAGCTAAATGTTTCACCAGATGCCAAAGGGGTCCCTTGAAGAGAGAGCTACAGAAACCTGCCCAAGTTTGCTCCTCTTGTCAGTAAGTTCTAGAAGAGATAACTCAAGAACCTGAAGCATCTTTAATCTACTCCCTCCCCACTTAGTTAACATATTGCAGATATCTGCCTCAGATTTAATCTAAAAAGGAGACAGTTCAGATGAATTATCTGGGATTTGTTGAGGACATATCGAGAGTATATTTTTTAAAAATCTGAAAGTAATGAAATGGATTCACATTCTCTCCAGGATTAACCTAAGGCTTTGCCCAGGTCCACAAAGCAAAGAGGAAGGATGCATGTGGTCACTCCTCCCTACTGCACTCACAGTATACACACCGCTGCTTACCCCTAGCAATCTCCCCAACGAAGACAGGAGCAGCTTTAAGGTCTTTTAAAAAAAAAAAAATACTCCTGAGTATTTTTCATTCTGAAGTGATTCACAAGTGAAAACCTATTTGCCATCATTTGACTGAATCACAATTTCAGAATTCTTCACTGGTCTTCGCTGAGCTACACACAAACCCCACATTAGACACAGTCATTTTTTAATTGAAGTAATGGTTGACTTACATTATTATATTAGTTTCATGGGTACAACATGGTGATTTGATATTTGTATAGATTATACACCATACACAAAAATAAATTCAAAATGGATTTAAGACTTAAATGTAAGACCCGAAACCACAATTTGACAATAGTTTGTATATTGTACCTTTCAAGTAGTTCAGAGTCTTTACATACAATTTAAACTCTACTCTATCTTACGCTTCAGCTTCTCTCATTTTGAACCACAATATTCTCTCCAGATCATTTTAATGACTTCATATTAATTGGGGAGCTTGTGAAATAGACTCATCAAGGAATGTAGTGGTTTTCCAGAATGCCATGTTACTGAAGTCTGGCTTTGATTATCAGGAAAAAAGCAAAAAAGCTGTTGATCCTTATTTATGATGTTTCATTCTAAAATGTGGAAAACGTTTTCTGGGATGAAAGTGAGTCATTTAACATTTACATTTCTCAACAGATATTCACTGAGGAAAGTATAAACCAATTAATGGAAAGGATTTCTCTAGAGATAAACATTCAAATGAGACCTACAGAACTTCTGATCTCAAAACGCATAAACTAAAGGCTTGCAAACACTGTCCTTGTCACAACCAATGTACAGAGTGTCTACTTCAGTAATTATGCCTTAGAAATACTTAGCCATGAGCCAGAAAAGTGAACTACCAACACCTGAAGCCAAACACCAATCCAAATGCAGTCTTCCCTCTACAGAAGGGATCGCCTCTACCAGGGCACTACAGATTCTAAGGCCTTTAATCGCCTTCCCCCGACTCCTAATCCCCACATTAACACCTCATAAATAATTAGAATCCTAGAGCTAAAATAATGGAAATTTCTAGCTGAAATAAAATCATATCTAACAAATGATAAATTTATTTAAGGTCTGGACCACCAGCGGACATGATATTACAACCAGATATACCATCCACTGGAAAATCAGAGTAGAAAGCTCATTGGACTTGATGACTTGTATGAATCCCACATTGATTGGCACCTTTCTTGCTTGAGGGATCTTGAAAAAGTCACTGAACGTCTTTAAAGCTCAATTTAAAAAACACTAAAGGTTTGCCATGCTACATGGACTCTACCCGACCCTGGGACAAAAATATGAATATAAAACTATCTCCTGCCATGGACAGCACAAGGCATAAAGAGGAGACAGCTCAGAAGTCAGTAGGTTTACTAGGACATTTAATGGAGACAGAGCTCATCTTTCTCACAAATTACTTTTATATAAACATGCTTTGTAAACTGCCATACAACATGTACTTGTACGATCACTGCTTATTTAGTGCCTGTTGCATACAGATACTGTAATCATATACATATTGTCAAATTTTAATGAACTATGATTATGTACTTAGATGAATAAACTGGACTTCAGGAAAGTTAAATAACTTGTCCAAGATAACAGCTTCTAAGAAACTACAGAAATAGGATATGAAACTCGATCTGACAGAGAACAGAGCTGTCAATTGCCAACATGCTATAGCATCTCTTATGTGCTTCTCATAATAATAAGGTAGTGGTCTTCTCTAGACATGTGCCATGTCTCAAGTATCTGGTAGGCCATTCACTGTAGTAGATACCTTCACAAGCTTAATCTAATCCTGGTTTCTGTAGCATCCTTCAAGGGAGGAGAGAGTATGGGAAGATGATTGAAACTACATCAGTAAGAGTTGTTCTCTCTTCATCCAGAGCAGACCTTAGCTTCTGCCCACCCTAGCTAGAGTCACTACAGAGAAGACCATAATCTAGGGGTATACAGTGCAGAAGTCATTCTGACCACATCCCCTGCCCTCATCCTCTGGGGTCAGAGAAGATTTGGACCTCTTCTGGACCCTCTTACTCAGGGATCTGAGCAAGGGTTTGAAGAATGGGGCAGGCTCCTGATAGGAAAAGATCGGTGGAAGGTATTCTAACTTGATGAAAACACATGGTCTAACAATGGGAAAGAAAAAGCACAGAGAATATTCTGGCAATCATGAGCAGTAACTCTGACTGGACCATAAAGACCACAGGAGACCATAGTGAACAAATGGGATGAAGAGGATCACATTTAAGGATCACATTTAAGGCAGCCTTTACTACTAGGCTTAACGATAATTAAAACTATAATTACAATAATCATAACAACTTCTATTTATTAGCACTCAACAAATGTCAGGAAGATGACCAGCACTTAAATATTTAATCCCTCCAAACACTTTATGATGTAGATATTACTACCACTTTCTACAGATGAGGAAACTGAAGTTCATGAAGGTTAAGTTATCATCCCTAAAGTTACAAACTTATGGGTGCAGAGCTGGGACTCAAGTCCAGGTCCATCTCATTCTAAAGATGTGTTTTTAATAATTATAGAGTTATTGCCTCATGAAAGATTCTGGTATTTATATGGAAAAAGAAACTAATTTACTTAAAGGCTTTTATTTGACCCCCACAAACACTATTTTCTGAATGTTTAATTCTCAGTCCTCTCCTTCCTTGACCCATCAGCATTTACCATCAGTTGGTCATTCCTTCCTCCTTCTTAATTTGCCTTTGAGGACAAAACAATGTCTTGGTTTTTCCTGTGCTTCACCTTCTCCATCTTCTTTAGAGAAGTCTCTTCTCCTCATCCTCCTACTGTTAGGGTAAACAAACATCTTGTCTCTATCAACACTCACTCCCTCTGGTGATCTCATCCAACCTGACTACCTTTCAATTATCTTCTATATGCTAATGACTCATAAAGCCATATGTCTAGTCCAGACCTCCCTCTAGAAGTCCAGACTCATCCAGCTGATTTCTTTATCTCTCCACTGAACTCCTGATCTCACCCCATACAAACCTACTCCCTTGCATTCTTTAATTTTTTTCTTGATAGTGATTCCATCTTCACCACTGTTTAGGTCAAAACTGTGACATCTTTGGCTTCTCATTTTCTTTCATACTGCATTGTCTAGAACTTTGGATATATTCAAAATATCCAGAATGTGATCACTCTACCTGCACTGTTAACTACCCAAGTCTGAGTCACCATCATCTCCCATTTGGATATGCAAGCCTCTTTCCTTCTATGCTGCTTCTGCCCTTCCCTCTTGACGGTCTATTCTTAGCACAACAGCTAAACCAATCTTTTCAACCATGAGTCAGATCGGTCAATAGCCCTATATCCATTCATCTCTTGATGGACACTTAGGTTACTTCCATATCTTGGCAATTATAAATAATGTGGCTATGAATATTAGGGTGCATGTATCTTTTCAAATTAGTGTTTTTGTTTCTTTTGAATATATACCCAGGAGTAGAATTGCTAGGTCATATGGTAGTTCTGTTTTTAGTTTTTTGAGAAACCTCTATACAGTTTTCCATAGTGGCTACACCAATTTACTTTCCCACCAACAGTGTAAGAGGCCTCCCTTTTCTCCACATCCTTGCCAACATCTGTTACTTGTGTTCTTGATGACAGCCATTCTGACAGGTGTGAGTTATTACCTCACTGAAGTTGTAATTTGCATTTCCCTGATGATCAGTGATGTTGAGCATCTTTTCATGTACTGTAAAGATGTGTGTGTGTATATACATATACACACACACACACACACACAATGGAAAACTACTCAGCCATAAAAAAGAATGAAATTTTGCCATTTGCAACAACATGGATAGATTTGGAGGGTATTATGCTAAGTGAAATAGATCAGAGAAAGAAATATTGTATGATATCACTTATATGTGGAATCTAAAAAATACATCAAGCTAGTGAATATCAAAAAAGAAACAGATCCACAGATAAAGAGAACAAACTAGTGGCTATCAGTGGGGAGATGGAAGGGGAAAGGCACAGTTTAAGGAGATGGGATTAAGAGGTAAAAACTACCATGTATAAAATAAATAAGCTACAAGATTTATTGTACAGCCCAGGGAATGCAGCCAATATTTTACTTTTTGTGTGTGTGATATTAATATTAGGCTCTGAGTTTATTTCTTTTTAACATTTTTTAATTGAGTTATCATTTTACAATGTTGTGTCAAATTCCAGTGTAGAGCACAATTTTTCAGTTATACATGAACATATATATAGTCACATTTTTTTCTCTGTGAGCTACCGTAAGATCTTGTATGTATTTCCCTGTGCTACACAGTATAATCTTGTTTACCTATTCTACATTTTGAAATTCCAGTCTGTCCCTTCCTACCCCCCACCCCCTTGGCAACCACAAGTTTGTATTCTATGTCTATGAGTCTGTTTCTGTTTTGTATTTATGTTTTGTTTTGTTTTTAGATTCCACATATGAACGATCTCATATGGTATTTTTCTTTCTCTTTCTGGCTTATTTCACTTAGAATGACATTCTCCAGGAACATCCATGTTGCTGCAAATGGCGTTATGTTGTTGGTTTTTATGGCTGAATAGTATTCCATTATATAAATAGACCAGAATAACTATAAGTGGAGTGTAACCTTTAAAAATTGTGACTCACTATGCCCTCATTTTATACCTGTAACATATATGATATTGTACATCAGCTATACTTCAATTTTAAAAAGGCCCCCCCCCAAAAAAATGGCTTTATACGATTTGTTTCCTCCCTTACTTGACTCAGTAGCTCCATAATGGCACTGGCTTTCAAACTGATTTCCAATTTGCTTTAGATGTTTCTCCTACCTGGAGGGACCTTTCCCAAATATCTGCTTGGCTAGTTCTCTCTTCTTTCAAGACTCAGCTAAGATCTCACCTGTACAACGTCTATCCTTATCATCCCATGGTCATCCCTTAAAACTGCCCACCAGCACTACTGATCACATCCTCATCTAATTTTTTTTTTTTCCAAAAGGGCTTACAACCTTCCAACCATATCACACAAGTTATTTATTTATATGTTTATTGTGTGTCACCTACTTCCCCCAGTAAAATGTAAGCTCCTTGAAGGCTGTTTTTTCACTCTTCACAGTTCTCAAATGACTATAAATTGCCTGGTACAAAGGTTTTCAATAAACCTTTGTTTACATTCATTTGAGTGTTGAATAAATGAAATAAAAACAGATATAGTATGTGTTTCTGTTCCCTTTGCTTGCTTTGTCTCCCTCTCCTCCTAGACGTGTTTTCCAAGTGGGGTTTGTCTGGAGGGCCTGGCCCTAGAGGAGGGCCAACCGGTAGAGCTGCCCTGAAGGGCTGGAGCAGACCAGTCTCCTCCTCCACCCCGAAAGAGACGATAGAGCTCTGAGATCCTAGGCTGTGAATATTGCTCCGGAAGGCCAGTTTCACCTGGGTCTCAATTCACTGCGTGCTCATTAAGGAATGAGGGCCTGGAACAATTCACATCCTCTAGAGGGGATGGGGAGCGGGCATGAAGTTCTCCAGTCAGTAAGCGTCCCACAGGGTGAAACTAGGAGTGCTGGTGTGGGGAAGGAGCGGGGCTCTGCCCTAGAACCTGCCCTGGGCGTCACCGAGAGGGGCGGGCAGCAGCGCCCCAGGAAGTCAGCTTCTTTAGAGAGGAGCCTCTCCCCCAGGCTACACTCATCTTTTCTCTGAGTTTGTTTCCTCGCCTTTTAATTGGGGCTAAAGTCATCCTCACCCAACGTAGGCTCACAGCAGCCAGAAGGTCTTTCTGGACACAGATGTCAACTCGTCCTCCCTGCTCCCCTTACCCCCCCCCCCCCGCCCCAACCCCAGCAGCTCTCTATTAGCGCCTGGCACTCAGTGGAGGTCACGGTCTCCATGCTGACCTAGGCCTTCAAGAGTCAGGCGCTGCCTCCAACCCCTCATCCCTGGGCTCCCCAGGCAGGGGCCCCTAAATCCTGGTTCCCGCTCTGCGGGGACCACCAAAAAAACCTGTGGCTAGAAAACCAAACCAATCCCCTCCCTAAAGCCGCAGGGCAGGCATGAGCCTACGACGGTCCTTTACTCACCTTGGCCTTCGGAACTGGCTCTTGCGGAGAGCTGGTACAGGACTAGCGCCGCAGAAGCAGCGAGACAGCGTCTGGCGTCTTCAGGCTTCAGGCGCCCGGCTTCCGGCTTCCAGGAGGCGGGAGGAGAGAGGCTTCCGGGAGGCGGGAGGAGAGACGCGGGCAGCCCCGGATGTGGGGGAGGGGCGCGGGACTCGCCTTTAAACAAAAAATCAACTCAGATGAAAGATTTTCTTGTTTGATGAAATATTTTTTATCCCCCCAATTAAAGTAACTTACATCTTCTGGTAAGTAACTGCATCATGCCTGGGCACTTTTTAAAACTTCGGAAGGGGGCTGATAAGTAAAGCAGATTGTCCTTTAAGGTGCCAGTCATTCTACACCCAAACTTAACTTGAAGGGGCATATCTAGCACACTGCAAGTGATCAATAAATACTTGTGGGGTGAAATTAACAGTCATATTTCAGATTACAAGAGTTCTGGAGAATAGGTAGCTAGGGCTGGACCTGGAAATATGTTTGGGGGAAAGAATTGAAAATAATTAAGAAAAAGTAGGTTCGGACATCACAAAATTGCTATGATTCCCAAATGACAAGGTTTTTTATGCACATGTAGAGTGACAAAGGCGTAGGCTTGGAGGAACACGTGTGAGTAGACTACCTTCCCTGTGTTCTAACTTGAATGTGTGATAGGCAATCTACACAGAAAACACTACGAGGGAAAGACAAGGAATGTTAAAGCTCAAACTTTCTCCAAGAAAAGAAAACCCACTTAAAGTGAGGTCACAAGGTGCAATATCACCCACTTACAAATATATGTGAACTCTCACATAACGTATATCACACCCCACTGATACAGTAATAAAAACTAGCTATCTGGTCTTAAAGAGTAAGTCCAAGAAATTGAATATAATTAGCCTTCCTTTTATATATCTGGATTATTGTTTTCATGGGAAATTTTATAAGAAAAGTCAGCACAGATTCAATACTGAGAAGACTTTCTGTACTGATTAAAGTTTGCCCTCTAGTGAAAAGCCCTGGCCCCTGTTTGCAAAACTCTCTACAGGTGAACCTCATCACTGTATTCCTAGAATTCTGAATGCAGTTTGCCTTGGTGTAGACCGAATTTTTGTTTCAGAGCTCAAAATTACTAGTTTGTAAGTATGTAATATTCTTTTCCTACAGTGTTTGTGCATGTGAGTGTGTGTGTGTGTGTAATGACCAAATGTTTTGTTTAATGAGAGTAGGTCACACTGATATCTCATACTAGGCTCT
Source organism: Camelus ferus (assembly GCF_009834535.1). Lineage (NCBI taxonomy): Eukaryota > Metazoa > Chordata > Mammalia > Artiodactyla > Camelidae > Camelus > Camelus ferus. The sequence goes on along the minus strand of NW_022588424.1, from coordinate 1,422,541 downwards.
TATTCATAGATTCATTTTCTCTGCCTTATTCTTAGAAAAGTAAGTATTGAAACAACAAATAATCATTCTCTTTTTGATGTCACATCTATGGCAGCAGAAAACTAATTTTGTTATGTCTTGAAATATCAGCATTCACAAAAATCTTCTGGGTTGACTGTGGCTTTATTTTTACATAAAGCTTAAAAAGAGAAAACATGAAACAGTGATATAACATATTTGTCATTTTTACAGTCTTACTCCCAACCCTTCGATGAGAAAGGATACTTCTTCCTTAATGGATCCTTCAGTGAAATATATTTATTTTTATACCCCCATGACTTCACAGTGTGCTGATATGGAAGTTTCCATAATACCGCATATTTAAATCCTGAGTTTCTTCACAGTGTCAATGAGGGAGAAACAAAAGGCTGATGGAAAAAAAAGCCCCTTACATGAAAAGAACCAATAAATAACTTGAAAAAATAATGAGAAAAAAATTTTAAGTTAAAAAAGGTAAATGGATTTATGTTTGAAAATGACACATTTAAAGTATTCTCTACAAATTTCTTCCTTTATAAACAATGTTTCATCAGTTCTTGACATCCATAATAATGACGAAATAGCCTTACACATTTTCATATGTATTATTTACTAAATGGTATAATAAAAGCTGTCAGTTACTCCCTCTGCATACTAACAGGAAAGTGCAATTCTTTGTTCTAAGTGTGACTGCATTTGCACATTATAGAACTATGAAATAGTTACAAAGGGAAGGTTAAATCAATACAGCTCTAAAATTTGTACTTCAGTCTTCAGGGATTTATATCATCTTGATTTAATGAAGTATGAGGAGTAAGAATGTTGACACAGAAAAAAATATTTCGGTTTCCTCTCTATTGTACAGACAGAAAGTACTGAAGTAGGATTTGTTGACACCTAAGCAGTAACTAATTATTACCCATTTGATGCCTCAACAGTCATTTGAGAAATCTAATAGTGAAAAGCAGACACCAACTATCAAAAAGAGAAAAATGTGATTCATACTATAGTAAAGAAATACTGTATCTTCAACTGATTTAGCTTGTCAAAAATCTTTTATATTATTTTATATTTTAAAATTCTACTTAATTTTTACTGTACAAAGGTTAGTCCAGATATGTAAATAGAATTATATAGTTATTTATAACACCTTATGCACATTATATTCTTTAGATATAATATATTTGATTTTCATATATTGATTACTTTTGCTTATATAACTATTTAGTATATATTTGAAAATAAATTCCCCTATAGCAGTTTAGGACTATGCTCAATAAACAGAACAGAAACCTATCCTCTTATTTGCAGAAATAGCCAATCTCACAGTTTGTTCCAGTGAGAGCTTCAATGAGGCTATGTAAGGATTGGAGGAGAGAAGCAAAGAGCTTTGAAAAAATGTATAACTTTAATAAACAAATGAAACACACTTAGAATAATAAGCATTTATAAAAAGGTACAGGATACAGATGCAGAGAACAAACTAGTGATTACCTGTGGGAAAAGGAATGGAAGAGGGGCAAGGTAGGAGTAGGGGATTAAGAAATACAAACTATCAGGTATAAAATAAGTAAGCTTCAAGGTATATTGTACAACACAAGGAATATAGACAACATTTTACAATAACTATAAGTGGAATATAACCTTTAAAACTTGTGAATCACACTATATTGTACACCTGTAACAGATAATACGGTACATTAACCATGTCTAAATAAATAAATAAATAAATAAATTTTAAATAGCTGAGAGTAACTGTAGCATAGTAATAACTCAGAGCAGAAAAAAAGGCATAGGTTGTATAAGGATGAAAGTCAAGGTGAAATGTAATTTGCTTCTTTTATAGAATTGATCCATTCATTTCAAGTTCACATTGTTACATGTTATATATTTTCTATTACATCATATAAAGTAGAAAACTTTTTAACAATCAGCATCAATGGAAAGATCAGACTATCAGAGATGCTGGCTGTAGGTGCATTGAAAATACTCATTTACAAGACATAATGATCGCAAACTCCTGATGTAAAAGAGATCAAAGGAGAAATAACAAAATTTTGGTAAACCTGTAAGTCTAGACCTGACAATTCTCTCCTCTGTGACCTAAGGTAAGTCTCTTTATCTCCCTGAATCCCAGTTATTGTCCTATATGAGATAACTAAACCTGCTTTCCTGCCTACCTCACATGACTTTTTAAGGATATTATAAAATAGTTTGTAGTCTGTTATGTAATTCCGAGGGGATATAAAAATCAGTTTCACCTCCGTATTATGTATTGCTTAAGTTTCCCGTAAAACAACTCAAAAGTAATTAACAGCTATTTATGGAGCACTGATTACCCAGCACACACCTGGTAAAAGGCAGATGACCAGAGTCCCCTTGAGCATGCAGCAGTGGAAAGAGGAGGTGGAAATTAAATTTGAAAAGTGAAGCAAACAAATTTCATTGCAGTCAACTAAACATAATTTTTTAATATCCATATTCAACTAGAAATGCTTAGCTCATATTTTATTATACTTCACATGGGTCTCTTAATTAAGTAATAATGTTATTATGTGTCTTGGCCAATGTTCCCCAGAAAATAGAACACTAGAAATAGCTTTAAGTGTTAATGTATAATTAGGGACTACAGTACCAGGGTGCAGAAGAGAGACACAAAGAGAGTGAAGCAAGGATGGAGGGGGAGTGATTAAGAAAATGTGTTATCAGGTGGCTGCCAATAAATGTAATTGATTGCTTGATTTCCTGAGCCCCTCCTCTGAGAAAACATATGCGTAGACTACATCCCAGGACAATTCTTTGCGTGCACAGAGAATGGGGAAAAGGGAAATCATTTGTTACTAACTTCCACCAGTCAAAAGTTTTTGCTACAGCAAGCGTGCACTCTTGCTGCCTCTCAGAACCCTACAGTGTCCCATGTTTAGTAAACAGGGAATCCCTGAAGCAGAAGTGAGAGCCATCTGACCTGAGATTAGACAGTGTCTGATCACACCTGTGTGAAGTTCGACAGCGCCCATAGCAGCAGCTGATCCACAGACCAGGCCGCTGAAGCTGAGAGGATCAGAAAATGGGGCATAAGAGAGGGCTGCAATCCAACAAGTAGAGTACTTACTACATTCCAGGTTTTTTCCTTAAAAGCACCTTACTAATCCTATCTTGCTGACTTTCTCATGTTGCCAGTATGGCCCCAAATGACTACTGACCTAATAATTCAGCCTATTTCAAGGCTTCTTTGCTCATGCCATGTTACAACCAAATTAAATACACTTTAGAGTCAGGCACCACTAAAGGAAACAGGCCTATTTATTGGACATGGTAGAAAAAATACCATGATAGTTCATATCATACCATTATTCCACTAATAATTCCCAATCTGTAGTGCCAATGTAGAAAAATATTATGATCTTGCTGTTTTCATCAAATAGGATACTAATTACTTAGCACTCAAACTAAGACTAACACACTGTTGAGTGCCTGTTAAGTTGCTTTGCTTGCTATTTCAGAGAAAGTCAAGAGGAAGGCATCTGAAATTATCATGTGAATGAGGAAGCTGTATACTTCAGCAGCCCAAGCTTGGACAATGGCTCTGCTGTCTTAGAAATGATATATAGACAAAAAACAGAACTGATATTAAAATGAACTACTAACAAATTTCAAATATCTCAAGGAAAGAGGGGAAGGGGGAAACTAAAGTACAGGAAAGGGAAAAACAAACAGAAAACAACTATTTAAATTTTAGACTTAAATCCAAACATGTCACTTATTGTATTAAATGCAAGTAGTATTACTGCACCAATTAAACAGCAGACAGTCTCAGAATTAATTGAAAAAACATGAGAATCTCACCTCAGTTAAAATGATACAGGTAAGTTAAAAGCAAAAGGATGGACAAAGATAAATAATACAAGCACTAATGAAATTTGCCTTCCACAAAAATTAATTCAAGATTGATCATATATTTAAATGTAAAATGTTCAACTATAAAGCTTTTAGATTAAAATCTTTGTTATCTAGGATTAAGTAAATAGTCCTTAGATAAAACACAAAAAGCATGAGCTATAAAGGACAAAACTGAAAAGTTGAACTTCATCAAAATGAAAAACACTTGCTCTATGAAAGATACTGTTAAGTAGCTACAGACTGGAAAAAATCAATCATAAAATCATTTGGATCCTGAACCTCAACACTCGACAGTAAGAAAAACAACCCAGTTAATAATCGAGCAAAAGAACTTGAAGAGACAATTCACCAAAGAAGATATACAGTTGGTAAATAAGTCCTTCTAAGCACGTTTAACATCATTAGTCATTAAGAAAATGCATACTTAAGCGATGTTGGATTACTATGCTTCATCAGAAGGACAAAAAACTACTGACAATACCAAATGCTGCTGAGGATGTAGAGTAACTGGAACTCACATATGAAGCAAAGGTGGCAATGAAAACGGCCGAGACTCTTATAAATGAAACACACACCTACCACATGATCCAGCTATCCCACACCTCGGTATCCTAGATAATTTACAACTTAGGTTAACACAAAACCTGTATGTGTATGTGCACGGCAGCATTATTTATAACTGCCAAAAATTAGAAATAATGACAATGCTCTTCAATAAATGAACGAATAAACAAAGCATACGACATTTATGCATTGGAAACTACTCAACAGGAAAAAGGAACTACTGACAGATACAACAACCTGGGTAAATCTCAGCCCTATTATGCTGAGTGAAAGACATCACTTTCAAAGTATTACATGCTATATGATTCCATTTATAAGACATCTGCAAAAAGACAAAACTGTAGTGACAGAAAACATATTAGCAGTTGAGAGGGGTTAGGGATGGGGGTGCGGTGTGACTATCAAGTCGTAGTACACCTGAAGTTATGGGGGTGATCCAACTGTCTGTATTCTGATTGTGATGGTGGTAATAAATACGTATACTTAAGATTTCTAGAACTGTCCACCAAAAAGTCAATTTTACTCTATTTTTATTTTTTAATTAAGAAAAATGTAAATACATATGTAGGAAACCATGGGAATAAATTAACTTTGCAGAGGAAGATGTGCCCAACACAATCAAACATCAGCTTTACTTGTCCTCTCTCAAGTAACTTTAGGTAATCTTAAAAAAGAACTTTAAGAAATAGCTTTACACTATTTCTCCCTAAGCCTCCCAGATCCTCTACTCATAATAAATTCTAGGCAGATGACCTTTAAGAATGTAAATATAATTCATGCCTCAAGTATTTCTGTATTTCAAAATATTATTTCTTTCCAATTAGTTATTATAAAGCATCAAATAATATTTGTAAGGCGTACTTAGAAGTAAACTACTCTGTTGGAAAACTAATTACTACCCAAGGTGTTTATTTTTCCCCATCTCAAAAGAAGTGTGTGTGAAGATGATATAGACTGCCAAAGAATTTGGTCAGCCTCAGTCAAAATTGCACTGCCTTTGTCTAAGGATGATTTAAAACATCACACAGAAGAGTAATTCATGTGGCACTTAAAAAAAAAAATCACTTCCCGCCTGCTTACAATTGCAACTTATTAACACCCGGTGAGCTCTGGACTAAGTTCATGGTGATGATGCACATTAGATAGTAATGATTTTTGGATACAACAAAGGAGGCAGCAGTTTTCACACCTGTGGCCTGGAAGTGAGAGACTTTAAATTCCATTAATGATTTCTTGAGACAGTAGCCTCCCCACTGTGAAGTCCAGGGAAAGGTGTTCATCTGTTGTTAATATATTATCTTCTGTTCCAACCATCTGCCTAAATAAAATAAGTGTCATTTCAGAGAGGGAGCTAAATTAGGATATAAAATTCCTTAGCCCTTTTCAATAACTAGATCCAATAAAATTCAATAACTGGCATAGTAAAATTTTTTCTTCTCTCGTGGCTGTATTTTGGCTTTCTTTCTACTGTTTCTGGCCGAGTTTCTGAAAGCTACTGGCATAAACAGGAAAACAATGACCCTGATTATGTTTGATGGTATATTGGGTTCAATAAGCCACCTGGCAACCAGCAGTCTGCTAGTTACTACTGTCCTTGATAACTGACCCAATGTGAGCAAAGAGCTTCAGCCAGTCAACTACACATCTGATAAGACTTGTGCAGTTATGGACATTAGTCTCATCTCTCACAGGTAAAAGGAGACCAAAGTTTATCTATAATGGCCTAAGCTCCAGTTTAGAAGTGTATTCTTACATTCCTGAAATTCCAGAATAGGTTGGTTTGGTTTGGTTTTAGTTGAACACTCTGTTCTTGGAATGCATGTCTCTTCCTTCTGGGCTTGATCATCAGGAAACAGAGTCCTAGCTGTTATGTTCCACCTGCGCTGTTGTCTTAGCCTGCCTCTGACCGTAGGACATAATCTTATATCCCACAGACATGACTGAGTGTATTCCTGGCAGGCTTACACATCTGATCATCATCTCTGGCAAAACTTTTAGGCCTCTAACATTGTCTTCATCCTCCAATTTCATCAGCCTTGTCAAAATGGGACATTGGAGGTAAGGAGAAAGAACAAAACAGAAACTAGCTCCACACTGGAGCAAATGAAGAGATCAAATGCTAAGACTTCCTCAGACTCATGAGTTTATCAGAATATGGGACTAATGGAAGTATTATAGAAAATTCTTACTCCTTCTGATCAAGGATGCTTTCTGTGCTCCAATATGTCACATTGAACTCTGACCTCATATAAATCTTTTTTTAAAGACTATTTAACCAATTGACTTAGTCTATAGTTTCTAGTCCTGGCATCTATGTCTTCTACATCTTATAGTACAAAAGAGGCTAACAAATTGTAGCGTATGAATTTACACATAGTCTGCATCTGAAATTGTGCCAGATACTAGATATACAGAGACAATTAACACCTGGTCACTGTCCTCTAGGTGTCTGTATTGAAATGGAGAAGGCATACATAGAAAATCCAGGATACGGTGTAAAATAAGGTACCTGAACAGATGTTCAGAGAGAATGACGTGAAAGCCCAAGAGAATGATTTATTCTTACACAGGGCAGTCAAGAGAATACACCAGGATATGACACAGAACATGGAACCAAAACAGGTACAGAAGTAGATAAAAGACATCCCAACCCCAAATTCTTCATCCTATTAAATGTTTCCAGTTAGTTGGCAGCACTTATTTTTTCAATGGATTCTTTACAGCATAGTCAATAATCTTGCTTAAATTGTTAATGGCCTTTAAAACATGTATGAATAGAAGTATTGTCAGTAAAACCAAAACAAAACAAAAACAAAAACAAAAAAAAAAAACCCTAAACCCCCAAAAGATCATGATCCTGGAGAAGAATATTGGCAGTGCAACAGTTCCAGGGAACTTTCTGAACAGTATTGCCTATTTTTATGCTGAAAATTTTAAATACATATATTGATTTAAGTGTTGATAGATATTGAGGAAAATCAGTATCAGGCATGGTTCTAAATGCTTTACATATATTATATGTCATTAGTTCTAAGATGCACATTTTTTTCCACATTTTAATAATCTCTGAAATTGGAATATGCCTTTCATATAATGGTGTATAATAATTTAATGAACAGCATTTTTTCTTTCTTATTAGTACATAAAAAATGCTGAGCCTTTAAATCAATAACATCTTGCATTGATAAAATGTAGTAGTAACTCATTCAATATTTGAATCAAGTCTATGTAAAGTCCCCATTTTACAGAGAAATTAATACACTTGCCTAGATTCACATAGTAAATCAACACCAGAACCAGGGAGGATGCGTTTCCAGCTTGTGCTCTCGGCCACTATCCACAGTGCCACTCAAGCGACATTGCACAGTACAAACCAAACCTTTCACTCCTCTACTAAGTGCTCGCTTAACCAAAAAGAAACATGGAACATCCTGCTTGTGTTAACTTATAACACAAGATGTTGCCATAGTAGCTTGGTTAATAAACAGTAATAATCACACAGAGAGAAAGCAATGTTTTGTCAGAACATGATTAAGATGACCATGGAAGAAATGGAAATCTCCAAGCAGTGCTACAAAGACTCCAGTACTTTCTACATATGGAAGGTAATTATGCGTAATTGTCGTCTTCGATTCCGTATGAGAAGTCATGAGGGATCAGGCAGAAAGCATCTGGCAGGGACATTGTAGAGGAGATGCCAACTCTGAGTATATGGTAAAGCTACATGTTAAGGCAGCTTTCTCTACCTCAGCACTACTGAGATTTTGGGACTCTGTTGTGGAGGGGTACTGCTCTTTGTTTTATGAGTGTTTAACAGCACCCCTAATTCTACCCAGTACATGCCATTAACACTTGCCAGTTGTGACAAGAAAAAATTTCTCCAGATAGTCTCAAGGACCCCCTGGGAGGCAAATTACCCTCCATTGAGAACCACTGATTTTAAGTCTCTTCTATCACCTAATACATTCCGTGGGACGTAGAAGACCATCAGGTTATGACAATTATGACAGGGCTGAAGGATGGATGGATGGGTGGAAGGAAGGAAGAAAAGGCAAGAAGGAGAGAAAGAGGGAGGGAATTCAGAACAAAAGGACTCTACACTATTTACTAATATTCATTGGCAGATAGATAATTTTCAGTCTAAACTGAGAGACTACCCAATATTCAATACTCACTATAAACCAAACATAGGAAAACTCCCTCCTTAATTCAAAACCAAATTTTGTAACTCATATTTATATGTTATTTTAGAAAGCTTTTAAATAAATACTTCAACCACCGAAGTGAAAATAAATGTCCCTTGGTAATACAATGGTTATAGATCTGATCTCTTTAAGTATATTATAGGTTTTTATAAAAGAATTAATAAACAATGTTATTGACAAACATATGGTCATTTTGCTGAGATAAAATTATAATTGCACTGATAGGTAATGACCTCAAAATCATACGAGAGCTCAAGTGGGTTCTTACATGAACCTCACGGCAGTTTCTCTGCATTAGTCGCATTACTATTGATATGCTGTCACAGTGATATTAATACTCCTGCAGGATGCTGCATCGATAAGGTATTAACAAAGTTTTCATAGTTTCTGTTCTTATGAGAAAATGTTAGAAAATATAATAAAAAGGAATAGCTCTGTACTAACAATATAAAATAAATCTATTCCAACTGCATTCGCCTATTTAATAAATATTTATTGAGCACCAACTCAGGAATTCTGATGCAATATTAAGCTTTTTCTTGAAATATGTCCATAAGAATAAAAACCTAAATCTATAGTTTCAGCTATGTGCAATTCATATGTTGTATTTCCGTTGCATTTATATATTCCAGCTATCTATAGGTATATATTTATATGTAAATGTATCATTTAATATAAAATGTGTTACATGGTGTCCCCCCCTTCAAAGATGTTCTATCATTAGCTAAAGTAAAGATAGTGGTATATCTATTACTCCGGATTTGTAAAACTACTGCCACCAGTAGTCTTTCTCTCTTTCTTTCTCTGTCTCTTTCTCGATGCTCACAACTAGTCTGTATCATGGAGTAAGTTTTTTTTTTATCATTGGTTTTATTCTTATTATTGTATCCATTTTAAAGATGGGCAAAATGAATTTCAAAGAGATCAAGTAACTTAGCTAAGAACACTTCACAACTAGTTAGGGAGAAAAATGTCAAGGTTTCTTTTCATTAGTATTCTAAGCAATATTTCCATCACACTATAATAATGTTTCCATCATTTCTTTTGTAGTAATATCAAATTCTTCTTGCACTCCTGTTAAAAGAGACAGATACTCTTAGAGCAGTGCTTCTCCAGTGGGAAGGAGTATCAAAATCACCTGAGTTGGTAAATCTGGGTAGCTCACAATGCACTCTTTGAAAAACACTGCCTTTAAGAAATAATTCATATTGTGGAAACAACCTAAGTGTCCATCAATGGATGAATGGGTAAAGAAAAGGTGGTATGTATATACATACAATGGAATATTGCTCAGCCATAAAAAAGAATAAAATCCTGCCATTTGTGACAGCATGGATGGATCTTGAAGTCATTATGCTGAGTGAAGTAAGTCATACAGAGAAACATACCATATGATCTTATGTACATAGGGAATCTGAAAAAAAAATCAATAACTGAGCTCATAGATACAGAGAACAGATTAGTGGTTGCCAGAGGCAAGGGATGGGAGGTGGGCAAGTGGGTGAAAGGACTGAAAAGATACAAACTTCCAGATGTAAAATAAGTAAGTCATGGGGATGTAACATACAGCATGGAAACTGTATTTAATAATGCTGTATTGCAAATTTGAAAGTTATCAAGAGAATAGATATCAAATGTTCTCCTCACAAGAAAAAAAATTCTGTAACTATGTATGGTGACAGATGTTAACTACACCTATTCTAATCATTTCATAATACATACAAATGTCATATCATTATATTGTACATCTGAAACTAATATAATCTTGAATGTCAACTTTACCTCATTTACAAAAAAGCGTATTTTAGGACATTTATAAAGGTGCACTGATCAGAAAAACTAGTAATAAATGCAAATAAAGTTTTTAAAAATAATATATTCATATTTTAATATTTTTAAATGAATTAGTGTTTGATAATATATTCTCCAAGTTTGAGAAAAATTCTTTAGAATTGTTAACCAAAATTTAAGAAATGGAGACCTGATTGAAATAAAGCCATTTCTTTGGGGTTTGTTAGGACTGCAGCCCTAGAGACACAGATTAAGAAGCATATGAACTGTGTTCTGCCCAACTACAAAATGGGAGAGGCTTATATAGGCAAAAAATGCAAGGTTACATAAATTATTTGTCATGAATTAGGACTGGAGGTGGCAAGAAGGGTGCTTGTTAAGCAAGGATTGGTTGGAGTCTGAAATGATTACACAGTTGCAAAATTGGGGGGGTAGATTTTGAAACTACAAGGTTATAGGTGGCAGCTACTAGCAGATAGTTTTGAAAACAGCTGGTGGTATCTTGAGTTTGATACAGTTCAGAGAAAACCGGAGTTCTCAGTGATAACAGAAATGTGTCTGAAACCACATGCACAATGGCCACCTGGCTCCATACTGGATGCCTGAACTATAGTCACTCCGTTTTGATTTTTAAATGATCTTAAATGTCATCAGAATGGAGGAAAATAAGGAAAATGTAACAGACAGGATGAAAACAGGAGGAAAATCTGTGACAAAGTAGAGGTATGTAGTAAGACAAATTCCATTGACTGTTCAAATTTGCCTTTCAGACATCCTCAACACTGGGTCAATGTGCATACTCTTGAATCTACTTATTTATTATAAAGAGTTCTGTAATATGGGAAAGGTGACAAGCATGAAAAGTAATTGGCATATTGTAGGAAAACACAAAATTTTTTATATTGTCAACTTTTGTAAGATTTCCATGTTCATTACACAACAATTCTAAATTACTTTATCACTTCAATATTTTACATCTGTGTATCAGCTAAAAAATGAACATTTTAAGCTTTGGTTCCCCTCTTGGAAACATTCAGATTTGGCAATATTGCCATCAGTTTTTCTCTTCACAATGTTTTTGCAATTATTTTGATATAGTATTGAATGTTTTGTTTATTTTATAAATAATGTAAAAACTACTAGAAAAGATAAAAATTAAATTGCTGATACAAATAAAACACTGGGGTTTTTATACAATGTAATATGTCTGCAAAAAAAGGAAGAAATCAGGAAATTGTTAGCTTCAGACAGCCACTTCCAGGAATTAAACTAGTCGACAGTCTTCTACTGTAAATAAAAGAGCAAAAGCTTTCTGTGAATAATTGTTGAAACATATATTATCTTAAAAGAAATAAAGTTATGGATTTCATAAATTTTTTAGGTTTGGGGAATGAAATGTCCCTTGTAACTTGTGAGTATATTATACAAATTTCATGCATTTCACCTCCATTTGAGAATGCATTATATTTGACTACATGGGACTATTTGTACATGTGAAAGACTGTAAGCAATCTAAATATGCATCAGTAGAATGGGAACAAAGAATTGGTGCCACAATCACTGAGTAGAATATTACATAGCCATTATTATGAAGGCTATGTAACAACCTGAAAACATAGTGATAATTCAGTAGCAAATTGAATGGTAAATTAAAATTGCATGCCTATTATTAATTCACGATATATAATAATATATCACACTGGGAAATTTTTCAAAAGGAGTACGCTAAATTTACAAAGCTATGTAGTTTTAATAGTAGGATATAGACAATTCTCTATATCTCAAACTCTTTATAATTGTTATTAATTTTAGAAGAAAAGTTTAGGGGGAGGCTATTTCTAAAAGCTCAGCATTGGGAAAGGAATAAACATCAATCATAAATAAAATAAATGTAGTGGGACTTTGTAAATCCTCTATTGAAGAGAAAGCAAATTTTCAGTTGTAAAGAAGACAGATGCACATTAAGCAGAAACACGATTTTACTGTCCATATTTGAAACTTAAATATGATAAAAAGAATTGTGGCTAGATACTGAGTTGACAAGGAGTGAAACACACTGGACTGTTCTCCTATCAATTTCTTTACATTGGGAGCAACATTCCCCAGAATCCCCAACTTTATACGGTGTTGGCTAAAAGTAAAGTTGCGTGAGATTTGAGAAGTAGAACTGAAACAACCGCCATTATATTCTGGATATCAACACTGGTCAGAGGCAAGGGTAGACAGATGCCACAGGACTGGTGGGTTCTACTTTCCTACCCAGCAGCCAGCTTTCCTTCCTAACTGTTGGCCATAATAACCAATAGTGACCCCAAGCCTATCTATCACAAGCTCTTAGATGGGAACTAAAAAAGGCAGTAGCCACAAAGAGTAAATAACTTTCCATAGATTTCTACACATGAGAAGTGTGTGTAGGTGATCTGATTAATGGCCCAGCTGAGGTTCAGCTGAAGCCAGCACTGACTGCTAGCCATGTGAGCGGCCACGGCGCTGGATGCTGTAGCCTCATGAGAAAACGTGAGCAAGAACCACCAGTCATCCACAGAGAGAGATATGATAACAGATGTGTTTTAAACCAATAAATGTTGGAATGATTCGTTATACTGCAAGAGGTAACTCGAGTGATGACAAAGAGAAAGGAAAAGCCTCAAACAGCACAAACTGCAAGTGACAACTGGACATTTTCCCTTCCCAGAAGAAATGGTATAGATAAATGATTATGGCCCTAAAGATCAAAGATTTAGAATTAAGTTATTCTTATTTTTAATTTGGCTTCTTGAATGTGAGAATTAAAATACAAATCTCAACACTATCCAAAGCACATTTTTAATTAGATTATAAAGTTTTCTTCCAACAGACATATAATCTTTAAGATAGTACTCACAGAAATGTCTGTTGAAAACTGAATACAAGTAAAACTTGTACACATCAGGGACTTCTCTGTAATAATCCTCAAGGATTATGCTACCATTTAATCCAACTTATTTTACAAAATGCCAAAAGCCAGTATGTAATCTTGGATAATGATCAACATATATTCTCAAGTACAGTAAAAAGTAACTCCTTTTAAGTTATGGATTGAGAATGATAAATTCTGGAAAAAATAATGCATTTTGGTTTTTTTTATTTCTTTTTTTTCCCCAGCTTGATTGAGGTATAATTGATATATAAAATACTGGACATAATAAATGTATAAAATTTAGTGAGTTTTTTTCTTAGGTTTTTTTTAAAGCAAAATTGATTTATGCTATACTTTTTTCAGAGAGGATGTGAAGGCAATTGGATAGATGTTATACCAGGTAAAGCTGTTCCAGGTACAATTACACACCAAAAAAAAGACCTCATTTTGGCTGTGATACAGAAATCGATAAAGAGAGAGAGAAAGAGGTAAATATAGCCTGAGAGATATCCCAATATGTGGATAAAGAATATCCTTTGCATTTACATGATTTGGTTAACGTGGTCAAATGGAGAAAATCATGATCCATACAACTGGAGTTCTGTGGTTTCAATTTCAAAGACTCTTTTTCAGGAAGGAATAGCAGTGATGACCAGTATCGGCACTCCCCTCTTATGAGGAAGACCAGAACCAACAGAGCCCCGTCACCTAAAGGATATTGTTAAAAGAAAAAAAAAAAAATGAGATTTTAAAGCTCAGGTTCTCTTGCAGTTTCCTTGGTCCTTATGAAGTTAGTTTTACTATACAGATTAAAATCTTAAAACAGGTACAATTAAATTCTACAGGCCCTTCCAGTCAAATTAAATCCTTTTCTAACACTGATGTGAGGAAAGGGACTTATACACTCCATGGGGCATTCACCTCAAAGTTCTACTAAACTGGAGAAAGAATTACACCAGGACCTTTTCAAAGTCTATGTCAAAAGAAGGATTAAGAGCTTCTATGCTATTTCTTTCTTAATACCTGGGGAAGTGTTTCATCTATCTGTAAGAAATAGGGTTGTGCCTTTGTTATAGGATGTCCATATAATGACATTAGACAGAAGAAAAGAAGTTCACATACTCCTCACCGTCATGTTAATTGTACATACGTTAATTATATAGTAAGACAAAGTAAGCTGACTCAGTGTAGTCTTGTCTTTTCTTTTGTTAGTTCATCATTCCAAAATCCAAAGAGCACTGTGAATCATAGGTATCCATGTATTAACATTTTAAAGAAAACAATTCTGGGTAAGTTCTAAAGTTGTATGACAAATATAATTAGTAAAAATGGATTTCTGTTCTACCATTTCCTGTAGAAAAAAAGGGCAAACTTCCCTGAATCTTCATGTTATTTCAAAACATTCAGTACTCAAAGGAACCCGGCCATGTAAGAAAAACGTACAATAATATACCAAAAAAAGGTTTTTCAATGCAAAACAGCCTAATGCATTGAAAGTAATTTGATACTTTACGACTAGCATCAATGACTCCCTGTATCATTGTTTTGTAGACCTTATATACCAGAATGCTGTTTGAACTACTACATTCCAAAGGAGGTACAATGAAAAACCTTTGCTGCTTGGCAACAGCACATCTTCCCCCTCTCCCTCATTCTCAATCTTATAGGATAATAGCGTAATGATAGATTTTTAAATGGGATTTTAAAAATGCTTCCCAAAGGCTTGGTCATTTGTCATTAGAGTGGTATCAAGAAATGTATGACAGAAAAACTGGAGACTCTTGAACTGAGTAAGCAGTGGCCATTTGGCCATGAGGCACTAGGACACTACCAAGGACCTTTAAAACTCTAAGTCCCCCTGAGAACAGTCTCCATCAGAAAACCTGTATCTATATGGACAAAGATTAGCTCTCTTTTGGATTAAGGACCCAGTGGAGTATTTAAACCCACAGAGTTAAGTCAACTTAATGGGGATTGGAGGTTTAGGGGGCAAACAAAGGGATTTGTGGAACTGAACTGGGTAAACTATGTCTTTCCTTCTACTGTATTATACGCTATATTCTACCAAATGGTAGTGTACTCTATCATCTGTCTAGCTAGCTACCTACTTACATATTTGCCCATCTACCTATTTCCTATCTATCTATCTACCTGTCTATTTATCTATCTATGATCTAATGCAGCCAAATAAGGTAAACAAGCCAGGGAAATTCTCCATCTTAAGAGGAGACGACTGTATCCATAGAATGCCAAGCAGCCACCAAGTTAGAGCCCAGAGAAAAGGAGGTAAGAACTAGGCCAGTGATACCTCTAGGCCTTATCCTAAAGAGGCCAAGAGTTCTTAGCGCATTTGAGTCCAAGATCCTGTAAGTATTTGGGGAAAAGCAAGTAACACAGAGGGTGCTTCTGTACCTAATGTAGCAATGAGTGAATTGTCAGTATTTAAGGATTTCAAGATACTTATCTTGACCACATATTAACACAACTAAGAAAGGATGGCTTATGAAGTTTATTTTCAAACAGCCTAGACAACCAAACACAGCCAAGGCCCCTTGTCCCAAATAAATTAAATCACCAAACATCTTCAGTCTGAGAAAAATTTGTGCTATTTCAGCACATTATTGCAAAGCTTCATGGACACAAAACAACAACAACAACAACAACAACAACAACGCTTTATCTGCCTGATTTGAGAGGAGTCAAGAATGGAAGTAAAAATCAGAAATGAAAACATTTAAAAAACTGATAAGCACCTTAACATTATAACTACCTATGCTTAAAGACCCAAGATTCATCATGCACTCAATATCCTAAATATTTTCAAGTCAAGTTGCTTTCAGTTCCTTGCTTGGCTAGCTACACTTTGTTTTATTTTCACCCATTCTTTCTTTTTCATTTTTCTATCTTAATGACAGATCTCAGAATCACTGCAATGCATCTTACCAAGCATCACCTGGTCCTTCCAGAGCCTGTGGGATGATCTCCACATTAATGCTTCAGCTCACTTCTTTCCAAGTTCTGGTCCCTCATCTGGGTAATTGCACAGCAGTTTCCTTCTCCCACTCTAGACCAGCATTTCCTTCAACTTTCAGTACTAGTGTCTACCATCTAGCCAGGACTATAGTTAAGTGTTAACTAAAAGTTTGGTGTCGTCTTTAATAAAACTCAGAAAAAAATCTTCCTGAGAATCAATGTATCAGTTAGCTCAATTTATACAATGAAATCAAACTTTCCCATTTATTTTATGATTTAGGTTGTGAATTGAAATAAATGTCTACAATGCCTGCTGATTCAATAATAAGGATGTGTAATATGTGCGTATGAATTTTCTTCTTTCAAATCAATCCCAAGATAGCCTTTTAATCTTTCAAAGTGGGAAAAGATTGAGTGCCAATAAGGTTGTTTATCAGCTAGACTATAATCTCCTCCAGTTAGAATTCACTTCAGAAAACAATGTTATATACTTGTTTATGTGTGTGTGCTTCTTTCTGTATATATAAAAGTTCCGTGTCTTAGCTACCATGCCTTAATAAAGAACTACAAAACACATCAGTAGCAATTTCCATTTACTTTAACAACCACTTTAGAAACTGTGGTGACTTTAAAACAATATTTTATGATCTGAGATGGCTTCTAGCCTTTGAGAATCTTGCCCTTGAATGCTGAAGAGTTAAAACCAAATAAGTACATATTCCTGAACAGTTGATGACTCGAGCAAACCATCTATTTTATCTTTAGGATTTCTCATTACTTGGGATCATTTATGTAGTCTTGTCCCAGAATTAACTCATTTCCATCTAAACCAGAAAGCACACGCACACGCACACACGCACACACACACACCACCCAGAAATAGGAGCTATTCTAAAATAAAACAGCTGAGATACCTTCAAAATTCTCATGAATTATTTGGCTTTAGTGGCCCTACATCTTTAAAACCATGTAGATCATCTCAATAAACCAGACAAGTGATAGAAGTTACAATTCCCTCTTCAATAAAACACGAACTGCATGGACCCCTTCATTTACAACGATGCTCACTGTGAGCAACTTTTTCAAGTTAGAGCCTAGAGAAGCAGCACCAAGGACAGCCTCCGCTCCCACCACTGAGCCACGACTCCTGGGCCCAGCAAGCACACTACTTAGCAGCCGAGCGTACCTTTGGGGGAATTTCAACCCTCTTCACACTTCAGAATTGGTTGAAGTAAAGTAAAAGGGCAGCCAGGCCTTGAAACAAATGGCTCAGCTGGGAAAGAGCCCATTTCACGGATTTCAACTTTTCTTTTTGAAAATTTCGAAGGCCTCTATTGAAGTTTTCATCATCAAATAAACAATGATTATTTCTCTTTCTTAAGCACTTTCAGGCTTTAAGAAGGTTTTCCAGATAATTCCCCCCCCCTTTGATCTTGTGACATGTGCCCAAGCACAGTAGATGTTGTTCATCTCTTCATCCACAATGAGCCATCCGAAGCTGAGATATTTCAATTGATTTGTCAAAATCCAGCAGAGTGTAAATGTCCAAATCAGTACTGGAACCTGGGATGTCTGTCTCTAACCCAGTGCTTAACAGAGCCCACCATTTCTATATCCATTAGTATATATTTGCTCACATCAACTATTAAATGGTGTTTAGAAATAAGATGCTCCCAGCACTAATTAACTACAGCTTCAGTGCCCACAGTTATTCACATTCCTTTCTAAGCCCCTAATTTATCTCACACAGTGGCTTGGGCCGGAGGGAGAGTCTGGGTCACTGCTGTTTAGGGCATTGCACACTCCCAGGCCATTGGGTTTAATGTTTCCTCTTTTATGACTCCAAACCCAGTCGCACCTCTCTGCTGGATGGCATTGTCCTGAAATATGTTTATCTGTACCCAGGGACTCCAATAATGGGCCCATAAAAAATTCAATAAAGAAATGTTTTAATCAAGATACGCTGTCTGACATCACAGAGTCACCAGAATTCTCATTTAAAATTGGAGTGCATCACTGAAAAATGTTGATTGCTGTTGTAACCTCACTGGTTTCTAAATGCATTCTGTTCATGCTCTGTTGTTGATGGAACTGGCTACTGATGTGTATCCTTAGAAGAACCTTTTTGTATAATGAATAAAGAATTTCAAAATATATGAAAAAGTATCTCTCCCAGGAGTGGTGCCAGAGAAACAGAGAAAGGGTAGCTGGGCCACTTCCTTTTGTTGGGTGTGGTGATCATGTGAACACCATAAAAGAATACTATATCTTTAAAAGGAAAAAAAATGTCCTTTTATTCCCCCAGAGCAATTGCACCTGCACGTGCAAGTTTCTGAAAGCATCTTTTCTGTGCAACCTGTAGGTCCTTTTCCAAGGTGAATAAAATCCCCACAAAATGCCTGCAAGGAGAGATGTTCCTGATGCTTCCCTGGGGCATTTGCTGAGCTAGCCAAAGTATGCACTCATGCTATAGATCACTTTGGCAACATTAAAGAATTACAGGGCATCACATGGTCTTGTAGGAATTAATCACTGCTTAACAGTATGTGCTCCTGTGTTTATGAAGTCATTTGGTATACCTGCATGTAACCAGTGGCTCGCTGAATGGAGAATCTGCAGGTAATGAACCATGGCATTGTGTTATGGTCGAGCTAAAGAACGTTCCAATTGGCAATTAATATATGCTAGCAGTGAAATGTATTTATTTTAGGGATGGTCAGAATCATAATTTGCAATTTTTTAATCAACCATGGAGAGATCCAATTTATACCATATTTTGCCAATAGACCGTCACAGAGGATTTCAAGGTGGGGCAGGGAGCATCCAAGATAAATGCCCTCTGGCATTTGATAGTGAGTAACTCTTTAAAGGCACAGCTCATATAGCCTTCTGCCTGTATGTTCCTTCAGGGACCCCTCAAAAATATTAACTAAAGAATATATATTAAATTGCAGTCTCAAGTATTTGCTGTCAATAAAATAGAACTGCAGGTTATGGTCAGCTAAAGATTTAACTGTCCTAAAGAAACTCTGGCAGAAAAGAAAAGT
The DNA here is from genome assembly GCF_009834535.1 of Camelus ferus. Taxonomy (NCBI): domain Eukaryota; kingdom Metazoa; phylum Chordata; class Mammalia; order Artiodactyla; family Camelidae; genus Camelus; species Camelus ferus. The sequence continues at coordinate 1,403,144 of NW_022588424.1, read as the reverse complement.
AAAATGAAATGAAGTGAAAAGGAAAAGCGAAGAAAAGAAGTAGAGATCAATAACCTTACACTTTACCAGGGTAGGCAGTAGCTGTTTAGAGGGTCAGGAATACAATGACTAATAAGATCAAGTAAGGGGCTGCCCTTCTGGAACTCTCACATATCACACAGTCTCTCACTTATAAATATTTATCTTGCTTGTGTAATTCAGATGATACACTCAAGTACCAATTAGCCTCCCAATAAAAGACAAGATGTAGAAATGTGAGGATTTATGTAAGGCTGTCGAGCTGCTGCTGCTAATCCATTTCTAGTTCAAGTTGTTTATCATTATTGCACCTCATTTTTAAAGTGTTGAAGAAGGTTTTAAATAGATGCTTTCAGAATTTATATGTAACAAGTACCCTAGAATGAGGGTGCTCCATTTGTACTAGCATTCTGGTATAAGCACTAATCAAATTAATTGAGAATTTTATACAGCAGAGACAATGTCCATGGCTCACATTTCTGGTTTTAAATTCATGCCAAGAAAGGTGGGAAATAGATAAGAAATAATTCATCCGTTTTCCTTTCTCCACCTTTCAACCTCCATGAATTATCACGTTACCAAATAACAAGGATACTACCTCGTGTGTCCTATTTGATCAGCAGTTGAAATCATCACCTACAAATTATGCAGGATTCTTTTTTTCTTCTCCTTTCCAGCCTAACTTTGATCATGCTAGATTAAAGAAATGAATTCAAAACCACCAGTAACTATAAAGATATGTTCCATGTAGCTATCAAATTCTCCTGATTCAGGATTTTCGTTTACAGTTGTTAAACCTCCCAAGAGGGTCTCCCAGTTCCAAGATATTAAAAACCAAAAGTATTCGTTCTTTTCATCATTGACTATTCTACCAACATCTTAATATGCATTGCTTATTATCATTTAAAAATTTTCTGAGGTTAATGTGGGAAGAGGCACTGTAAGAAATCTGTACAGAATGCTGACATATTGTTTTTGCTAGAAAATTAATGAACAATTGGAGTAGGAATTGTGTTCCTCTTTAACCAACTAGAGAGACAGTAAGAGAGAGAGAGAGAGAGAGAGAGAGAGAGAGAGAGAGAGAAAGCCTTTTATGGACTGAGATCTAAGAATGTCCAGATTCATGAGAAGTTTTGGACAAAGGTGTTAATCAACTTATCCAGGTCTTCTTGTGACCCTTATACCCTCAAGATGTGTGATCTTTTAAAAATAACTATCTATACATTAATCAAAGATGAGAATATCTTGGTCTCTATCACTTTCTTTGAATCAACAATATTTTGCCTCTCGTTCTGTTTACACTTTCCAATGCTGTCTTAGCTCTCCAAAGGTAGTCAGTCAACCCTGAAACTCTTCCTTTGGAAGCAGATTCAGGTACAAAATGATTTCTTGATGCTGTTGAGACCTACCTCTCGCCAAGAACTTTGGCTGCAAATCAAGGAAGCAACTTCCCATGTGATCATTTCAAGCTTTGGTTCTACTGAATTTTCTGGGCTCTTTGAACTCTTGTTTGGAATTGAAATTCCACTTTTTTTGTAGTAGGATTGACAAGGGAGAATGTCTGGAAATGCATTTGTGTTTAAATCGGAGGCCTCCAAGTTGCTTGATGCTTTGGTCTTGGACTTAGGAAGAAAATGAAAATTAACGTGAATGCCCTGGCTGCCACAGCACAAGTCAGAGTCACCTTCGCTCCTCGCCTTCCAGCCTCGACTTGCTCTAACGTAATCTTGTCTGCTGAAGCAAGAGGTGTGACCACTGTGTTAGTACCTGCATTTCAGCTCTAAACTCGTCTGGCCTAACAGCACAGGGGCTCTCCCTCTCCAGCAGCCTTCTCAATCAGAACGTGCCACGCGATGTAAGTGAGCCCCGGCCTCTCCACCTGCCCCTTCCGCCTCTTCAGCCTATACCCTGCATGTTCTAGCAACCTCTACCCGTGCTACTGTGATGGCACATTTTTCTGCAATGCAAAGGTAAATAAAAGTTACATGCCTATCAGAGAATCAAGGGTTTCAAAGTAAATGTAAGTTCTCTCATCATCTCTAATTGTCACTTGCTGTGGATGTCAAACTGACAGAGTAGCAGAATCTAATTTCCTTGTTTGATTCACCATGAAATTAAACTGAACTGACAATTTTTATTTTCACCTGGCAAATTCATCCGACACTATTTAAATCTAGCTAATCAAGTACAGTTATCTGTGGTGCACAGTCATCTCCCCTACCACACCTCTGATTTGCAGTATCCCACTTCCTGGACTCCCTCTGTCAGCTGTGCTTTGGATTACATTTACAGTTTTAGAAGGTGTAAAGGAATGCATGAACATAGTTAGCCAAGGTGCCAGCAAATGTATCATGTCACAAAATTACTACTGAAAGGTGAAAAAATGAAAAAAAAGAAGAGTGAAAAACAAAACTCCCAGACTGCAATGCTGTTCAAAAACCCAACCAGTCAGATGGTTTGGCGAAGCCTGTGCTCAGCAAAGTAGAAAATATAATTCCAAAGTTAACTGACTAATTTTTTTTAAATGTTTAACCTATGTAAGAAAGAAATTTCACCATTCAGAAATAATACTGTAGTAGGAAGAACCAGATACATATTTTTCTGATAAAATGAGGCCATCTGGCAGGGTGGGAGTGGCCACCAATAGATGAACTACCTATAATTTGAGCTATCAAAGACAAGGAAGGATCCTCATCCTAGAGTCATTATACAATGTCCCAAAGCAAAGATGTACGACATTGTAGGGCACCAAAAAAGGCTTAAGTCTTGGCATATAACCATCGGCCATTACCAGCAGGGGTGACTTCGAGGATCATCAATGAAGGAAAGAACTTGAACTTATTGAGTCCAAAGAACATTAAATGGGTGTCTTGATGAGTCCACGAGGAGGTGCACATTAGCTGGACCCAAAGCTACAAGTTATAACATGTCTTCACCCTGAACATCTCTTCCATCCCATGCCTGTTTCTAGATTTTCACAACAATTTATCACAGACATGTGTCTGACCTTTATTTGCTTTGAAACTGAAGTGTAGTTTCATGGATTCAATATCAATCCTGAAACATATTTAAAGATGAACAGAATCTCTGGGTTGATTCTATATCTGAGACAGAAGCTAAAATATTTCTACATAGTTAATGATTATGAATCATGTAAGAATCTGAGTAAATATGTGCTCAACCCTTAGAAAAATGCATACAACGCATAAACACCAGCATGCAACTTCAGAAGAACATCCATGGACTCCTTAAAGCCCTTACATTAACGAGACATAATCATAGGTGCAGTTTTTGAACGTTTTCTACATGCCGGGCACTGCACTAACACCTTAGAGATATCATCACACCATCTGGCCTGGCCTCTTCAGCCCTGCTGGAAAGAATCATTCAATTAAAAACTCTTGGCCAGTCACTCTTGAGGAAGTCACATGAACTTGCTCTTGTGCCAAGCCACTCAAGTACAAAGAAGTATCTGCAAAGTAGGAGTGGCTTCCGTTGTGTCTTTAACTTAGGGCCATAACTTAAATCGCTTGCTGTCTTCAATGCTCTCAATATCTTAATACATATAACATATTTCTCTTCATAGGGAGTCAATCAGGCATGTTCACTGAATCTCAGGAATGGCTGCTCTGAAGAAAGACTGGCTGAATCTGTGCTTCCTCCAGGTTTCCCCAGATGATTTTTGTATCTACCATATAAACTTGAGTTTCTTTAGAACCACACCAAATACATTCCTTGAGTCATTTTTTTTTTTCAATAGGAGGTATGGAAACTTAGGTTTATTTCTATGGTTTAGATCCTTAGAGCCCTAAAAGACACTATTATCCCCACTTGATATAGTGGGAAACAAAGGCCCAGAGAGGCTGAATAACTTCCTCTTATCCACATAGTTCATGAGAGGTAAAGCAAGATTCAGAATGCAATCTGGCCTGACTTTAAATCCAATTTCTGAGTTTCTGTGCTCTGTTGCTCTAGACTTCAGGGTAAGAACCTCTAGTTAACAACACTGGTGTATTACAAAATTGATGAGACATTTTCCAACATTAACTAGAATAGAATAAGCAATAAGCATATAAGCATCTCATAAAGTATCCCATTTATTTCAGGCTGAGAAATAAGTTTAGACATTTTATGTCACAAATACCACCCTACCCACTGCCAAGAGTACCTTTCACAGATCTCCAACCAGTCAGAAAGTTCCATTTTTGGGGAAGACTTTGTGATTACCTATGGCCAAACCCAATAGAAAGGATGGATCCAGGGAGAATCTGAATCCTGGAGTCTTAAATTTATATTTTTGCACAGCATCCATGCTATTTTTAGGATCAAACTGAACTATGAAAATACTTCCTCCTAGCAAACAGGACAGAATGGACTGCATGGAAACCTAGTGATCTAACCTTAAGTACCAAGTTCAGGATAAAATCAAGAATTTACACAGAAGAAAACTGGGTAAGTGCCAATAACATTACAGAAGCAAGTGCTAAAAAGCAGAAGAGAAGCATTAAAGCCAGTGCCATTGAGTGGTGGCAGATGATGGAGATCTTGGAGAAAGCTGAGACCTGCAGGAGCAGCAGAAGAGTTGTCAGGGTGATTCTGAGGAACTGAAGCAAGATAAGGTGATCTGCAAAAGAATTAAAGGAAGGAGGACAAGGAAGGAAAGAAAAAAGTCAGGACCTCTTGATATTCTGTTCTCCTGCACTGTACGTTATGGCTGGGGAGGAAGGAGAAGCCATGACAGGGCTTTAACAGAACACGTCACTCCCAAGATCATTCCCAGCAAGAAACAAGTGGACACTTGACTGCAGGCGCAGGTGCAGTTAGGGAGTGAGCCCAAGGATGCTCTTGCTCAAATACCGGCATGCTGGGTCGTTAGTATTACTTTCTCATCCAGGTATGGACGTTGGACATGGGATTCTAGAAAGAACTGTATAACAAGCATTCATTAAAAAAAAAAAAAAAGCATAAATAACTCTGTTTTCTCCATTGAAGAGACTGATACCCAAGCACTCTTCCCATTTTTTTAGAAAAAAATTAAAACATTATGAAAAGGCATATTGTAGCATAGTGCAGTATACTTACCATTTCAGTGAAAGCAGTGAACAAGTCCAAGCAAGGCCCAGGGAGTAAAATGTGAAATCGAATTACCGAGGGGGAAAGAAATTTGATCACCTACGACATGTTTTAAGAGCAGGCAAGAGCTACATCTGGCAAAAGGCTCAACACAACATTGCTTCCAGTGGAAATTATGAGAAGACCAAAGAGTGTTTCATGGGCAGCCACTGATATGTGGAATACTACTCACAGTTGGAAAAGGATACAAGAGAGTGGAGGAGATGCTCACAGGATAAAATTAAATGAAGAAATCAAGGAAGCATCTACTTTTAGGAAGTAGAAGAAAAATAAAAGCAGAATAAAAGAAACAAGATTGTTGGAGTGCCAAAGGTAAGGCAAAGCCATGGAATAAAGGAAGTAAATAGAATGTTGCTCAAAGTACCAGATCTTGATGCCAGAATGTAAATCAATCCACTGTTTCTGTCTTTGAGAAAGTTTTACTGCTGCTGCTGCTACTACTATTTAAATAATAATAAAAATACTAGCCAAAGAGCCACACTAAAGAATGGGTTTGGCGATATAGTTAATTTACATTGTTGAAAGCTCCTACCTCCTCATGCACTGGCAACAAAAACTAGTTACAAACAGTTCTGGGGACCCCATATTGAGAAGGACTGGTTTAAACTTAAAAAAAGAAGAGATTGTCAACAAAAGTCTGAAAGGGAGAGCGGAGTGCCAAGCAGAGAGCAAACATTAACACCTGAGGCAGGAGAGAAGCTACAGCTCCCATAGGAGGATGCTGCAAGGGAATAAAGTCATCAGGAGTAAGGGACAGAGAAAAGATGCTTAAAGAGAGACAGGAGAGGGACACCAGCTTCTCTGCTCTTGTAGGGAGCATGTGGACAGAACAGGGCGGAGGATGTCACTGCTGAGAGACAGGGTACCTGGGCCTTTGGATGTGACCCCAAGTAGCTAATGCAAATTGGTAAGAAGGGTTTCTCACTTTCAGGATGAGTCGGTAAAGGAAAACTTGAGGCCTATCGAGAAGGGTCCAAGTATGTTCTTAGAGTAAACCATTGTTCTAAATATCACTTTTAAGATGATCAGTTAATATAACTTAGACTCAAGAATCATACTGAAGGCTTTTATCACTGATCAAGCACAGCTTTCATTAGTTGAGGAGTATCTACACTCTGAAAATGATTCTTGGCACAGATGATGTGAACTGATTCTATTCATCTGCTGGGGCTGCCATAACAAAGCACTGCAGGCTGGACAGCTTATACAACGGACGTTTATTTTGTCACAGTTCTAGAGACTCGATCAAGGTGTCGGCAAGGGTTGGTTTCTTCTGAGACTATTCTCTTGGTTTATTTCTTTTTGGCTTATTCGCCTTATTATCTGGCTATTTTCCCCTGTCTCTTCACGTGGTAAATGTCTATGTTCTAATCTCCTTTTCTTTTAAGGACACCAGCTGCATTAGATTAGGGCCCATGTAACGATCTCATTTTAATTTGATTGCCTCTTTAAAGATCTTTCCCAAATACAGTCATTTTCTGAGTTACTGGGGGCCAAGGCTCTTGAATATATGAAGCCGGGTGTCACAGCCCGTAACACTAATGAAGCTCTAACCCATAATGAAACACTAAGCACACCAGGCCCCGTGCAACCACGTTCCCTACACAGTGACTAGCACGGCACATTCCAAGCAGAGTGAGAGGTAGGTTTGAGGGGCTCAGTTCATACTGGTTGGGTGGATGGATGGTTTTGAACCACTTCCCCATTCTCTTTCAAATTCTCTTTGAACAAACTGTCAGTTTTATGTACTAATATTTCCCATTGAAAATAAGTTTAGAATAGGGATCCACATATCCAAAGAGAAAAGCTGGATGTGGTGGTGAACAGAATCTGAAGTTGTCAGTGGCATAGCTCAGGTCAAAACATCTTACACTGGATCTCATGGTAAATTTGAGGGACTTGGGTTTTTTATGCCCTCCTTAATCCGTTGCACAGTACTCTCTAAACACATGGCAACATCCTCTTCAAACAACCCAAGACACATTTTAAAAAATTCAGAAATTGCACTCTATAATTTAGACGTCAAGCCACCAAAATCCAATGCACTTTCTTCAATGAACCCAGATATTTGCAGCTTTTTATGTCCACCCTGTCTTCCACTGGACTAGCATGCTTATCTTTTAGAGTCGATTAGATCATGTCATGGCTTTCCTCTACCTTTGGGGTACTTCTTCTCCATTCAATTAGTTCTCTTCTGCAGGCAAAAAACTTATCTAGGTATCCCAGTCACTGAAAGACGTTATTTCACTTAAAATAAGTGGGAGCAAGAGCTTAAAGTGATCAGTTTGGACGAGACCCATCAGAATTGGAATACTTTTGCAAGACTTGTGTGCAGGATTTTATTTTATTCCATTCCCTTTATAGAAAACTACCCAACCTGCTCTGGTTCTTTGCTCATTAACAGCTTAAATCATGCAAAATGTTAAAAGTCACTGTTGCAATGGTATTTGATAGAGAATTTAAATTAGACCACAGAGAAAAATGACAGTACTCTTCTGAGGCTGTATGATTCATTTCTTGGTACCAAACCAGAAGTTGAAAATGCAATGCAATTTTATAATGAACAGAAGCATTGCCTCTGGCCCTCATACAACTCCAAAAATAGTTAGAACAAGGCTGACCAAAAATCAGAAGGGTCTTATGCATATGTATATTATATATATATATATGCATATATAATACGTATATCACTCTCCATATATTTTCTCCCTCTCTCTCTCTCTTCCTCCCTCCCTCCGACTCTCTTTCCATCTTTGGGACTGTATCTCTCTGTCTCTTGATCTTCTTCTCACTCCCTTTCTCTTTGCCTCTCTTTTTGTCTCTGTCTCTATTACTCTAACTTACTTTCTCTGACTCTGTGGATCCCTCCTCTGGATCTCTCTCAGTCACTTACTGTCTCTGTCCTTTTCACTCTCTTGCTGCCGCTTGGTCTGTATGCCTCTGTGCCTCTCTCTTAGTCCCACCTGTCTTGCTTTTTTAACCACATATTTAAGTCTCTTTTTCCATGGGAATCTGTCTTTGTTCCCGTAACAGTCTCTCCCTCTCCCCACTCTCTGTCTCTCTCAACAGTGTTTAGAGCAATTCCATTTTGATACCTTGCATTTTTATAGAGAAGCTTTTTCTCCAGAGGCTTGCAACTCCCCTCTGCCTGCTGAGACATGGAGGAGCTCTTTCTTGTCCTTCTCTCCAAGGCTGTGCTATCATCCAGCAGAGGATGTGCCACCAGTGCTTCCTACACCTCTTCACCCTGGACGCTAAATATATGTCCTACTTTCAGACTTAGCTCAGCATGAAACCTGCGAGGAGGGTTTCAGATCTTCACCCTAGGTGGTTTGTCCAGAGCCAGTCTGCTGAAGCCACCCTCTGGCTTTGCTATTTTTGTCATTCTAAGTGACTTCTGGGTTACTTAACATAGAGCCCTACATAGTATTTAAGTTTCATGCTTCAGTTCTAAACCTCGTGATGGAACTCTGAAGGATGAATAGCTTATCAGGTTTGAAGAAGAGAGAATACGAAAAGGATTTAGGTTTAAACTTTTGAATAGTGTAAGGGGCTTGATGTGGGAGAGAGGAAGTGAGGGACCAGAAAACCAAGGAAGAAACCCTTTGTAGACCAGTGTGCACGTTAGTTGAGAAATGGTGTGTTTTGTACAGTTAATTGCAGAGTTGTTGGGAAAAATAAAGCACTATCATCACGTTACTGTATAATTACCATTGTTTCCTAAGAAGTTAATATGTAGTTACTACATTATTACAGAAAAATCAAACATGTTATTTCATGGTAACTGTGCAATTAGTTCATGTCACTAGCAAATGCACGCTTACTGAACCAACAAAGAAATAAAATGTTCCATTTTTTTCCCTCTGTGCTCATGAGTCATAATATTGTCCCTCTTTTAGAAATGACATAATGAATCAATGTACTAATATGGGAAGTATGCAGATTATGCTTTTTCCTCCTCATTTTTTTTCTGGGAAGCAAATGAATACCTTGGAAACTGCAGATGCAAAAGAGTTAGCACACCAGATAGGCAGGCAAACAAACAGATTCTATCAAGCAAATCTACTGCATTTAATGAGTTGGGAACAATGAGTCCATTTTTGGCTGTGGTTAGGAAGGGGTACCTTGGCAAGCCAAGTGCCTCAGTGGCCAAAAGGAAAGAGAAAAGGATTAAACACATTTCATTCTATGTTGCCTGCAGGCTGAAAGCATAGCAAACAAAAACTGGTACCATGTTATGTGTACATTCACAGAAGAACTTCAGTTTCTGTCGCACATACTGCGAAGGAAAAATGCCGTGTTTCAATATTTAAATCAGTTCTATAAAAAGCAGACCACTTGGGAAAAGTTTGAATTCCCTAGCAGAAGTTGATCTCGTAGAACAAAAGCGATTTAGCTTTAGGAAGAAGGAGTACACAGTATTCTTTGTCAATGCCAGCATGCATTTATACTTACAGCCCTGTGTACAGTCATCTTTCTATGAAGCTAATCGCAAACTGCTTCAAATAATGAGGCCAGGTCTGTTTATTGTAGCTAATTGATTTCCAATACTTCAAAATTAATTGGGCAGAACAGGTCATCCCAAGCATTCTTTGAGGCATGTTTTAATGGGCTCTGAATTTAAGGAATTAATGGATAGATTAGTATAATTTATTTTCACATTTGTTATTTCTCTAGAAACAGCTTTAAAATTCTCCCGGGAAGAAACCTTATCCTTGTTCCTTTTCTCAACCCTCTCCCTTTTAAATGCACAACACTGAATTCACCTCTTCTTTATGTTTAGCAGGAAAATGCCTCAGCTCCCTAGCTACTCTGACCTTAAATTCTAATCATGAAAGTAAAAAGTTGTAGGGATCACCTGAACTCACTAAAGTCTTCAAAATATACTAGCCACCCTGTCCGACTGACAAAGATACCTGGGGGGAACTGTCTTTGTCCTCTCATATATACAGTATTTATATTTATATGTAGATTTTGTAATTAATGGCTGATGTGTTATTTTCAAAAAACGTAGGTTGCATTCAACACCAGTTTTCAATCTTCCTATTAGCATATACTTCCAGACTGTTCAAAAGGAGGAAAGCAAATAAAACTTTGATCAATGATGAAGTTACCTAAATTCCTGGTGATCCAATTCAACAACTGTCAATCATGAAAATATATATGTATCCTTTTAAAGGCAAGATCATCAAGTGCCTGTGATCTTCTTTATTCAAGATGGGTCACAGAGATTCAGATTCCTTAAAGGCAGATGCAGACAGAACTAAACCTAATTTTACCTGTGATTACAGCAGGGCTACTATGTCTTTCTCATCTTTCACCTAACCCACCCTATCCTGGACCCAACCTTCAGGACTTTGATGATACATGAAGCGCAATCATTCAGTTGATCTTCACCCTCAAGCCTTTCTTTGGTGTTAAGTATTAAGAAAACATCTCATTTCTTTAAAATGAGAAGTGTGGTATTGTAGGCAGAATTCTACAGTGGCTTGCAAGATTTCCCACCTCCCTGAGGTACACGCCCTGCATAATCCCTAGGACTGAGAGTATGATGAGTTTTACCATACTTGGTTTTGTTAAAATAAAGAGATTATCCTTATTTTATCCTCAGGTGGGCCTAAATCAATCACATGAGCCCTATTTAAAAGATAAGACTCTTCTCCAGCTGGTCAGAGAGAAGGAGGTCAGACAGATGTGCTCCCATTGGCCTAGAAGAATGCCAACATCTGTGTGTGAACTTTATAAGGGGGTCACATGGGAAAGAACTGCAGATGGTCTCTAGCAGCTGACAGTGGTCCCCAACCAACAGCTAGAAGGAAAATGGGTACCTAGAGTCCTGCAACCATGAGGAAATGAATTCTGCCTATAATCAGTGGGTTTAGAAGAAGACTGTAAACCCAGATGAAAACGCTGACATGGCTGACACCTTAATTTCAGCCTGGTGAGACTCTGAACAGGGAATCCTGTCACACCATGCCAGATACTTGACCTACAAAGAATGTGAGGTAACAAATTTCTGTTGTTTTAAGCCACTATATTTGTAGCAATTTGTCACACAGCAATAGAAAAATAATACAATTGGAAAGAAAGCATGTGACCTTTGTATCTGGAAGACTTTTTCATGCTTATAATTTTCATCCCAGACATTTTGGAGATACTCTATTGAGGATTTGGCACCATATTAGTTTTTCTCTGGTAATGCTTTAGATACAAGATTCAATATTAACTGGTCATACCTCGTATTTAAAGACTTTGTGACCAAGAAAAAAATTTTAATAGAACCAGAGTTCCCCCAAGAGTATCCATATACTCTGTCAATGCAAGTTCTTTAGTGAAAGGAGCCTGTTTCCTCTCAAACCATCATGTTTCTTATTTAGAAAACTCTAAACAAACACTTCATGAAGCCCACTGCCAGGGTTTTGTTTTGTTGGAAGCACACACTAGACTGAGAGCGTAAATGATTGCACTCTCTGGGATGGTATAATTCACAGAAGGAAGGAGAGAAAAATGCAGCTTTGCATCAGCCCACATCACATTTGTGAAAGTCACAAAAAGGATAAGGTTTCAGCTCACACAGTTAATACTGCTTTGTTAAAAAGGCTATCCCATCAGACTCCCACACAGGAATCCCAAGAGGAAGTCTGATGTTGGCAAACATGCAAAGTCACACAACACTGTGTTTTCATGTAATGAGTACCACTGCAGATAAAGACATTATAACAATCTTTGTGAAAATGAAACTAGAGATAGCCTGTCGTTTAAAAGTACAACGAAATTGCCTTAAAGGCAAGCCCTATTACTGTCCATGAAGCATCCCAAATAGAGTTGTCACCTAAGTAAGCATTTATGTGTGTTCAGCCAGGAAGGCTGCCTGTCACTTGTCATCAGGTCATGCTTCATTGAAGAATTTGGGGTGGAGGGGAGCTTCTTGTTCTGTGGTGGTCTATTTAGGTTTTTGGTTTTTTTTTTTACACATCAACTAAATAACATGTATAATCCACCTGTGTTTTGTTTTGCTTTATAGTGAAAGTATCCGCTTTTTAATAACACCTTCATTGAGATAAAGTTAAAATATCATACAATCCATCCTTTTAAAGTATAAATTCAATGGCATTTATATATTCATAGAGCTGTACGATCATCCCCACTGTCTAATTTTAGAACATTTTCATCACCCCATAAAGAAAGCCTGTCCCCACCCACGCCTTAGTAGTCACTCCCCACTCCCTCCTCCTCCCAGCCCCTGGCAACCTGTAATCTACTTTCTGTCTCCATAGATCTACCTATGCTGGATATTTCATATAAATAAAATCATACAATATGTGGCCTTTTGTGTCTAATTTCTTAGCATATTTTCAAGGTTCATCAATGTCATAGCATAGATCAGTACTTTAGTCCATCTTAAGACCAAATAATACCCATTACATGGATACACGACATTTTGATTAACTATTCATCCATGTATGGACATTTAGGTTGCTTCTACTTTTTGGCTGTGATGAATAATACTGCTAAAAGCATCCATGTACAAGTTTTTGTGTTGATCTATATTTTCATTTTTCATGGGAGTAGAACTGTTTGGATCATATGGTAATTTCCTGTTTAACATTTTGAGGAACTGCATGACTGTTTTCCAGATTAGTTGCACCATTTAAAAATCTGACCAATTTATCTGTCTTCTTTCTAGATATTCTAGAGGGTATGAAGTAGTGCCTTATTATGATTTTAACTTACATTCTAATTATCAGTGATGTTGAGGACCTTTTCATATGCTTACTGGATATTTGAATATCTTCTTTGACTTAATGTCTATCCCAATTATTTGCCCATTTTTTAATTGGGTTACTTGGCTTTCCATAGTCGAGGTGTATGAGTTCTTTATATATTCTGGACATAAGTCCTTTATCAGATACATATAATTTTCAAATATGCTTTCTCATTCTGTGGGGCTGCTTTTTTTATTTCCTTGATGCACACAAATTTTTATTTTGATGATATACAATTTATTTATTTTTGTTGTTGTTATTGCTTGTGCTTTTGGTGTCATATAAAAGAAACCACTGACTAATCCAAAGTCATGAGGATTCCTGCCTAGGAAATTTCATAGGTTTAACTTTTATATTTAGGTCTGTGGTTCACTTTTTGCTTATTTTTGTATGTGATATGTAAAGTAGGGGTACATTTTCAGTCTTTTGCATGAGGATACCCACTTGTCCCAGTGCTACTTGTTGAAAAGACTATTCTCTACCATTGATTGTCTTGGCACCCCTATTAAAAATCAATTGAGCATAAATGTATGGACTTATTTCTGGACTCTCAATTGCATTCCATTGACGAATATGTATATCCTTATGCCAGTACCACACTGTCTTGATTACACTATCTTTGTAGTAAGTTTTGAATAGGGAAATGTGAGTGCTCCAAGTTTGTTCTTTTTCAAGATTGTTTTGGCTATTCTGGGTTCCTTGCATTTCCATATGAATTTTAGGATCAACTTCTCAATTTTTGCAAAAATTGCAGCTGAGATTCAGATAAAAGTTGCATTAACTCTGTAGTGCAATTTGGGGAGTCCTGTCATCTTAACAATATAAATCTTCTAATCCATGAACATAAGAAGTCTTTCCACTTATTAGGTCTTCCTTAATTTCTTTTAATGATGTTTTATAGTTTTCTGTGTACCTATATGTTAAACTTACTGTAAAATATTGTATCCTTTTTTATTACTGTAAGTGAAATTATTCTCTTAATTTCATTTTCTCATTGTTCACTGCTAATGAGAGCAACGTGTGTTTAGGACAACATGGTGCATTCTAGGACACTATAGCCACATTGAAGACATTCTTCACAGCTCTATCAGTAGTTGTGTTATACTTGTAAAGAACTTTGTATCTTTCTATCTCTGTTTGTCATATAAAACACCTCTGGATTGTTAACTAGTAGGGACGTTTTCTTTTAAAAATATATAAATATAGTGGCAACTATCTATAGTTTACATTTGGGTAACAAAGATTTATTGATCTTTTTTTATATGTCAGGCACTTCTGTAGGTGCTTGAAATACCTAAGTGCTTGAGATACATTGGTGAACAAACCAGCAAAGATCCATGCCTCTGTGGAGCTCACTGTTTTTATGCCCAGCACTGGTTCAGAGTTTGAAGAAGAAAAATAATTGTTAAAAATTTTATCTTGTCCTTGAGAAATTTGCAGTGTGGTTAAGATACTGAACAACATAGTAGGCTGATATTTGCCATGTACATAATTGCATTGTGCATTAACTCATTCAAGTATATTTACTAAGGAGTAAGAACCAGAACCCATGCTAAGTGCTGATTAAGACATGGCCCAGACCTCAAATGGCTCACATTTTAAAATAAGAGCCGTATAGTCAAGGTAATGATACTAGATGATATAGGATAAGCCACAAATAAAATGCCAAACAGTTTTGGAGATGAGAGATCACATCCAGCTCATAGAGGTAGTGAAATTTAATTTGAGATTATATGGGTAAGTGAGCATTATGAGGTGGAGCTGCATTATAAATAGGAAATACACATATATGTATATATTTCCTACTATATTAGATTACTTGTGTAGTCTAATTTAATCCTATATGAAGAGATGAAGGAGGAAAAGAGGAAAGAAACAGAATAGGATTAGAAAAACCAAGAGGAAAGAAAAAGAAGAGGTTAAGTAAAAGGAAATAACGGAGACACATAAAAGGGAAGAAGTTAGTGGGGAAGGGCTGGAAGGAGAAGGGAGGGACTAAAATTTTTTTTAGAATATTCTACATGGAAGATGCCGAACTGGGCATTCTACATGAATTGCCTCATTTTTTTGTTCATAAATGTCCAAGAAAGAAGGCATTATTATAATCTTCAGTTTATAGATAAGATAACTAAGACCTAGATAAGTTAACATGTAACTTACTCAAAGTCTTATATTTAGTAAATTAAAAAGGCAGAATTCATCTGTGAATTTGTCTACTCATTTACACTTTCTTTGGGTAGAAAGATCATTGAAGGTTAGAGTTTAAAACAAGAAGGAAAATAATCTTTACGAAATCTTGGGCAGTCCTTACCAATCATGTTAAATTCAGAAGCCAGTGAATGAGATCACAAAATTAAGCACTTATTTCTCATTCTTCTACTCTCAGCACCTAGTTCAGTGCCAAATACAATGTGAAGATCTAGTTATACTCGAAAACCAAGGATACTTTAAAAATATTAGAAAAATGATAAAGATCATGGAGTAGCATCACAGAAACCAAGAGAGCCTCAAAGATGGTGAATTACACCTAATGCCAGAGAGACTGCAAGAAAAATAAAATTAATGAAAGATGGCTAAATTCAACAATTAAAAGCTTTTTTAGTCTCTCACTGGTGTCATTATTGATTTATTTTTGTTTTTCTTTAACCAATTTAATTGAAGGATAATTTATATACAAAGCTAGATCTCGCAAGAGGGTGCATTTTGATGAATTTTGAACAGTTGTATACCATATAAGCCATCATAATCATGATACAGAAAAGCTCCATCACCTCCCAAACACTCCTTACATAATGATGTCTTTTAATGATCATATTTCTTAGTTTTAACATACTTCAGTTTTGATGAACAGAGTTTCTCTTCATGAGCAGAATTTCTTAGTTTTAATGTAGTCCAATGTGCCAATTTTTTCCTTTATAGTTCAGTGGATCTTGTGTTGTATTTAAGAAATCTTTTCATATCCCAAATTCATGGAGAAATTCTCATTTATTTTTAGAAGCTTTATTGTTTTGATATTCACAACAATAACCTGGAATCCAACTATACATCAGCTATAGAAACTGAGTAAAAATAAAATGTGTACACCTATTAAAGTGTCTAAAATTAAAACAACTGATCGTACCAAGCATTGGTGACCATATAGAGCAACTTTCATACACTACGGATAAAAATGTAAATAACCCCCATAACCACTTTGGACTGCAGTTTGCAGTTTATCAGATAGTTAAATATACACCTACCATTTGTCCTAGCCATTCCCTCCCAGGTATTTACCCAAGAGAAATAAAATTTCATTTCTTGACAAAAATCTTACACATGAATGCTTATAGCAGCTTTAATCATAACACCCAACCACTGGAAATGACTTGAATGTTTATCAGCATATGAACAAATGAATCTGGTCTATCCATAAAATGGAATATTACTCAGAAGTAAAAAGGAAATAACTTCTCATTGAATGAATCTTAAGATAATTATGTTGTGACAGAAGCCAGATACAAAAAGTACACTTGCTGTGTGATTCAATTTATATATAAAACAAGACTGTTTAATGAAACCTCTAGTAATAGAAAGCAGATCAGCTGTTGTTTGGAGATGGAGTAAGGAGGTTGGAAGGAAAGAATTATAGAGGAACACTAGGAAACTTTTGGGAGTGTTAAATATGTTCACTATCTTGCTTGTGGTGACAGTTTTATTAATGTATTAGTATGTTAAAACTCATCAAATTGTATCTTGAAAACATATGCAGTTTATAGTATGTCAATTATGCCCTAATAAAGGTGATAATGTAATTAAATTGTGTATAGTCACAGAATAGAACATAAAACAGAAATGAAAATTTAAAAACTACAGCTCTCTGTGGTAACATAGGTAATTCTTAAAGCATGAAAGCAAAAGAAGCCAGACAATAAAAAATACATAGTCTGACTCCATTTAATATAGAGTTCAAAAGCAAGCAAAACTAATCTACAGCATGAAAAGTTACAACAGTGGAAAATCTTGGGAAGAAAAGAAGAAGTAGAATTTGGGAAAGAGCATGAGGGGAGCCTCTCAGGAGATGAAAATACTCTACTTCTTGAATGCAGTGGTACTTACAGGGGTGTTTACTTTACAATAACTCATTGAGTTGAATGTTTATGTTTGCTTTGCACACTTTAGTCCATTATACTTCAATTAAATTTTTTTTTTAAAAATATATAACACACAAAAAAATTAAAAAAGAAGCTATGGGTGAGCTTTGATAAGACTATTTCAACAGATGACATGAATGATGGTTACATCAAAAGGAGTAAGGCAGTAGTCAATTGTAAATGGCAAATGTAAGTAACTGTTTCAGAAAGTACCTGAAATAAAACAGCAAAATATGGGACAAGAGTCAAGGATATAATAGCACTGAAAAAATTAATAGTAAGTACTAGTACTAGAGATGCCAAGACTACATGATATAGTGGTTAACAGCATGTAGTACATGGGAATCAGGCATTCTTCACTTCAAATCCAGGCTCTATGTCTTACTAGGTAAGAGTTGGGGAAGCTATTGAACTCATTTTTGTTCAAGTATACAGTGAAATGAATAGTACTTAATTCTCACAACAGTTGTGAGGATTAAATGAGACAGTATAAATACAGTTTAGCATGTTAGATATTTAACATAGTATCTACTAAGCTCTTAAAAAGCATCAGCAATTATTTGATAATAATGAAAAGTATCTGTAGTTGGAGAAAAAAGGTCACAGCAAAGGGATCATGGGGGTTTTAGGTTTGATCCTGCCAGAAGGCTGCTACTGGGAGACAGAATAACCAGTACAGATGGTGTCTTCATGAAGGTCTGCAATGACAAACTAAGAGACTGTAAGGGCTTCACATGTGGCGAGTTTCTCTCTCAAAAATGTTGAGGGGCAAGAGGCTAAGGCACTAAACTGAAAACCTCTTGAGGGAAGATCTGAACCTTTCTATTCTTCCCCATTTTTAAGGGAAGACTCATAAGGCTCTTGGATGAAACCTCTGGGTTGCCATACACTAGGATATGGGATAAAGAGAAGCATACTGGGTCTTACCAAAACTGAAACTCATTTCAGACCCAGCTTAATCCCCAACTGAATCCCTGATAGTGTTCAGTCTGATAAAGAAGGTATACTGGAAAGATAAAAACTGAGAATTTTCCAATTTTAAGCAAAAAAAAAAGTTTACAGATCAATAGTGCACTCTGAAAATGAAAAAAAGAATAAAATGTAAGTATACATTTAGATATGTTGTATTATAAACATGAAGCATATAAAGACAATATTAAAAACTACCACAGAAAAGGCATATTTCCAATGAAGAATTGATAAACTAACAGCAACCTAACAGCAGTAACAGATGTCTGAAATCAAGAATCACTTTCAAGTGCAGAGGGAAGAATATGACAGCTTAGATAGAAGAAGACCTTTGGTATAAATGAGGACATAAGAAAGAGATTTTAAGACACACAAAGACTAAGAATTATGAAGCAGAAATACAAATTAAAATATATTGTTTTCATATATACTTACAACATTGAAAAAAATTACCATATACTAGGTCACAAAGGAAGTTTTAATAGATTTTATAGAGTAGATGCCATAGAAATCATCATTTATCATAAGGCAATTTAAACAACAATAAACAACACATAGCTGAAAATATCTTTATATTTCAAGAGTTAAATGAATTCCTAAATGCCTTATAATTGTAATGAGAAAATTACAATGAAAATTTCTAAATGTTTATAAAGCTTGTAGGATGCAACTGAAGCAAAGCTATGATGGAAAGATCTTAGACAAATACATTTATTTGAAAAATTAGAAACATTTAAATTGAATGAGTTCATTGTTCAATTTAGGGGATTAGAAATTTAACTTAAAAACTAAACATAAATAATAGAGAAATAATGAAAAAAAGAAATAGAAACAGAGATTTCAAAAAAATCAAAACAAAAATCAAATAATTTCACATACCAAAAACTATTCTCTTGATGAATTTCATAAACACAAAGGGCACAACCCTTAAAAGAATAGGATGATAAACTCAACTAAGTGAATACTAAATTTTTCTATTAAATAATGGCATCACAAACAAAGTTTAAAGCTAGTTATTGACTGGGAGAAAATATTTGCAAGATGTATAACTGATTATAAAGGTTTAGAATACAGGATAAATAAATTTACATACCAATAGGAAAATTACTTCCCATGTTTTAAAATGTCCAAAGCTCAAGCAATTACACAGAATTGACAGAAAAAGAAAATATATTTTATCTCACTAATAACCTGTGAAATACAAATTAAAATAACTAAGAGCTACTGTTTCACTTATTGAAATAGCAAAAACAAAAAATTAAATCTAATAAAATCACTCCATGAAGGCAGCAATCTTTTTCTTTTTCTCTTATTGCATCTTCAGTACCTAGGACAGTGCCTAGCTCAGGGGAGCCACTTGATAAAGATTTCTTAAATGATTAAATAAATACTCAGTATTGTAACTGTTTTCTAAGGGGAAAACAAACTGACTTTTATTTAAGTAGTCTAAAAATTGATGCAATTCCATTGGAGAACAATCTAACGAAGCTGGAAGGTGTGTGCATGCCATTTAACCCAGCTTACCCACTTCTAGTTTCACACCCTGAAGGTATTCTTCCTCGTATGTGGAAGAATATTCACTGCAACACTGCCTTTAATTTGAGATTAAATTTGAGATTAAAAACTCTTAATTTCCTTCAAAAAGGGAATAATTTTTAAATTATTTTGAATAATTATAGAAGATCATAGTATGGAATGTTATGCAATAATTAAGATGAATGAAACAAAGCTACATGCAACAACACAGATTATCCTAAGTATAAAATTAAAAAAAAAATCAATTTACAAAACAGTGTATCCAGCATGATACCACTTACATAACACAGAAACAGTACCACATATTGTTTAATGAAACACATGAACACTTTATATGTAATAAAGCATGCATGGGGATTTTATTTGCCAGGTCCAGCATAGTCATTACTTTTGCTAGGGGAGGTGAGAAAAGATTGGAGAGAACACTGAGCTTTTCCATGGTTCATGTCATTGATGTTTTTATTTAGATAAAAGATCTGAGACAAATATGATGAAATACTAAAATTAGCTCAAGTTGCTTGGATAATAAATACATCAATGTTGTTTAAATTATCTTTATATTTTGCGTGTGTGTTTCAAACACCTTTTACTTAAACTAAAGGAATACGGAAAAAAAGATGCAAGAAAGAAGTCTACCTTTCCCCTAAGCTAGGTGAGTACAGTGTGTCTGTGATGTGGGGAGCCACGTCTGCTGAGGGATAAAGAGCTTGCAGAGCAAGTGGGGCTGGATGAGGGCAGTAATATACAGCCCATAACCTCTGAGAATAAGGTAAGAATTGTGGTTAACAGTATATGAAACATCCTAAGTTATACAGACCAGCATATGAAATGCATAACCATGGCAGCCGTGGAATTCATAAAAAGGGTACAAGATCTGGAGAATGGATTAGGATGCCATGTACCAAAAACAAACAAACAAACAAAAAGAAAATCTCTGGTTACTAGTAATTTCAACACATATTTACTGACAAATTGTAAAAGTTTCCAAAATAAGGCTAATCCTGGTAGTGCTATCTTGAAGCTGAAAACTAATAAATCTGACTACTACCAGAGAAAGTATGATGTCATTTAGGACCCAAACAGGATCTTGCATAGGGCCACACTGAATGCCAAGGACACAGTCAGAAAAAGCATCCAGTCTTTTCAAGCCCTTTCCTCCCCACACAGGGAAATCTGTGCATCTGCAGCCAAATGAAGATTTAAGCTCTGGCAGCCTTGGCTCTGCCCCCATCAAACTAGAGCTCACTGAACTGTTTGATTATAAGTAGCTTCTTTGATTTTTAAACTGGTTAAATATGATGAAAATCTGTGAAGCAGCTTGCAAATGAACCCCCCAGAAAGACAAAGGCCTTTGAAATGGACATTTCAAATGAGCTAAGTAGGCAGAGAAGCCTGCAAGTAATTGTTCATATTTCATGGGGACTTGGCTTTTCATGAATTCATCTGTGTCATCGTTCATACATATTACAGTGTCGGTTCATTAAAATTCTTGATGCAGTGCTGAACCTGGTCAGACTGAAATGGGGCTGACAAACCTCATGTCTGCCGCACAGATAACCAGACCTTATGAAGGTGAAATTAGTTTTCAGGAGCTGTACTGCTCACTTGATTGATTCCGTCTTAGAAGTCATATGACTTAATGTTTCCTGCTTGGGCTGCCTCTGTCATGCAAACATGACCTGATAACACATTGTCAGGAGCGCTCCAGAGAGCTAACAGCAATCTAACATCTTTCTACTGAGTGTGAAGTTCCATCTGAAATGTGCATATTTGATAAGCAGCTCGTCTTCTCTCTGTCCTTTTCATTTTCAGAAAGTTAATCTTCTCTGCTCTAGTGAGTGCAGTGGGGAGATGAGGTGGGCAGACATGCCGCAGGTGGCCCCAAACTCTGGCACGTCAGGGAAGCTTACTGTCTGGAGGCCATTCTATCTGGACATCACTTCCAAGAAGCAGCCAGGCAAGGAGTGACAACACAGGTCCACTGTCGTGTTCAGAGGGACAGCATTTTCATTTCAGAAGGACTCAGGGGAAGAAAATGAAATAAGGGTGTTTCATTCCTGAGTGGTATTTGACTTTGTTGTCACAGATTCATTTAACCATCTCTCCACCATGGCAAAAATCTGTATTGTATATTCAGGCTAAAATATGCAATGTATTCTTCTGAATAGGAGGTGGCTGACCTCACAGAATTTTAATGCTGGAATTCATACAGAAGCCTCCTTTTGTATCCCATTTTATAGATGAGCAAATCTAAGCTCAGAAAGGCTTAGTGGTTCATCCAGTCACACAACTATGTTAGTGGTAGATCCAAGACTAGGGCTCAGATCTCCAGATTCAGCTTCATTCTGCTGGCACTCCACTGCACTGACCCTCGCCAGAAATCTGACATGAGCTTCAAAGTGATTCTAAGCAGACGGTCACATTTGGATCCAGAGTAACAGCTTCTCATTCCTGATAGAGGCTTCAAATTTTCTCACATAATAACATCATTTTATACTAAACTTTACACATTACAAAGTGCAACCACAGACATTATCTTATTGTCCTTCACAAAGAAATGTTATGTGACACAGCATGCAAAGCATGGTTCTCATTTCACTGGTAAAGAAACTGAGAACGACAGAAGTACCTGCATTGTCATTCATTGGCTAGTTGCCTCTTGGAAGTGATATCCAGACACACTGGCTTCTAGACATTAAGCTCTCCCTCAGAGTTTGGGGCCACCTGCAGCATGTCTGCCCAACTCATTACCCCACTGCACTCATTTGCTCAAGGTCAACTAGAAGGTACTTGAAGGAGTTGGATGGAGATAACCAAAGAAAAGATAGACATAGGAATCCAAGAATCAGAATATCCAACACTGAAGAGTGGCCAAGTGTCAGCTATGCTACCAAACTGGAGAGCAACCAAGCCAGACAAAACCAAGAGGACAGGTGGCTCCAGAAAGAAGTCTCCAAGAAAATAATAAAACCAAAATGATGAATTATCTGATATATTTGATCACTGATAAAAGAATATTTATTTGTGGCCAACAGATCTGAAGGAGAATTTTGAAAAAAAGAAAAGGTACATAGAAAGATAAGTGAATTTTAAAAAGAGAGACAATAATTGTCCCCAGGAAAAATTCAAAAGGAAGCATTGTTCTGATTGACTTCTTACTTTAATTAAATAACACTAAAAAGTCATAATAATTTGATCACTGACTTTAGATTAACCAAGAGATGTAATATAAATACACTGAGAAGATAGTGGAAGGTGTAGTTGTAGCAGAGATGGGAGTATATGAAAGCCAAATTCTCATTTCCATAAAAGGAACTCAATAAATGATATTTAAAGTTGATAAACCTGTTAGTTTTTGCTGCACAGCAAACAACTACAAATGTTAATGGCTCAAAACAAGAAGCGTTTTATGTGCTCAAGATTTGAGGGGTAATAATTTAGGCTGTGCTTAAATGGGATGATTTATCCCTATTCCATCTGATGTCAGCTGGGCTCATTCATCTGTCTGTGGTCCGCTGATAGCGGATGGCTTCATGCATGTATGTACTTGGAAGTTGGCTGGCTGTCACCTGGGTCAATGGAAGCAACTGGGCAAGCCTAGGCTTGTATACATGGTGGTAGCCACAGGGCTCTCAAGTGCAGTAATGAAACAAACCCCAATTTCAAGCCTCTGCTTGCATCATGTTTGCTAACGTCACACTGGCCGAAACGAGACACATAGTCAAGTCCAGATTCAAAGGGTACAGAAATACATGCTACCTCTTCAGGAAGAAGCTATCAAATTACATTGAAAAACTGATTAAGTTCAAAGGTGGAATGAATTTTGAAATCTGCCACAACAGAAACTGAATAGGTAATTTTATTTTAAATATGAACTGAAAAACTAGAATTAAGCAGTTATACTGTACAAATCACAAATACATACCAACAGGACAACTTGAGACAGAATGGCTACTTTAATATTACTTGAGTGAATACATGTAGTCAGGATGAAATTTCCAATGATGATATTTGACAGAATTTCAAAAAGTCCCGCATTTAAAACTACTTAGAAAACAAGATAATGTGCCCCAGAAATCATGTTAGGTAACACAGAACACGGATCTAGGAAATTCCAGTGACAGTTGCTATGGACTGAATGTGACCCTAAGAATTCATATGTTGAAACTCTAATCCTCAATGTGATAGTATTTAGAGATGAGGTCTTTGGGAGGTAATTAGGTCATGAGGATGGAGCCCTCCTGATGGGATTAGTGGTCTTCTAAGAGATAAGTGAGAGCTTGAGTTCTTTTTCTCTCACTGCCAAGTGAGGATACAAGGAGAAGGCTGTCTACAAACCAGGAAGAGTGCTCTCAAGAACTGAACTGGCCAGCACCTTAAGCTTGGATGTCTCAGCCTCCAGAGCTTTGAGAAATAAGTATTTGTTGTCCACATCACCCAGTCCATAGTAATTTGTTATAGCAGCCCAAGATGACTGAGACAATAGTTCAATTCAACTATTTCAGGCAATGCATGTTTAGAAAAATCAGTATTTATTAATTAGTATGTTATTTTACGTGATTTAAACATGTATCTTAAATAAATTATAAATTAAATATCACCATTAGGCATTAAGTATCTACAGGTAATCAATTTGACCAAAACCTTTTACTTTAATCTCCTATTGAAAAAGTGTTAACTGCCTTCTATTTGGTGGTATTTGGGTTTTCAGATGCATTATACATATACATACCAAAATATTAATAGAAGTTATTTCTTGGTAACCAAACTGCCAAGAATTTTAGAAATCTTTCATTGGGATTATCTCGTTTTCTAAAGTAAATATATATTATGATTTTAACAGTGGTAACCAATGCTCACTGTACCAGCTTCAGGTCCTTAGTTCAAACCCCAAGCTTCCATGCCAGAGAAGATTTTTCCCTAATTTCCTCAGTCTCCAACATCACTAAGATCATCACCATCTCACCAGATTATTTCAGGTCACCTTTGTTCTGACAGTTTTCCTAAAGATACTGAAGGGAGGCACTGGCGGTGGCTGAAGGGTGATGTGTGTTGATTAGTTATCATGAGTAGTGATTACTGACTCCTAGGTGTCAGCCCTGGGAGCGCTTGGTGTAGACAGAAGGAAGAAAGCCCTACTCGTGTAAGATGAAGCAATCTACTGTCTCACACCAGGTCCTGGCAAAGTGAAGTGTCCTCTCACATGAAGACTGAGTGTTTGAGGTTAGTTACTGAGGATCAAACAGTGCCCCTTGTGGAGATTCTTCAAACAAACCAGAGAAAAAATTAGGTATGAAGGTCATGAAACATGTGTGTTCTGCTTGTGGCAGTGGTTAAAATTCCTAAAACTGAACACAAACACAAAAACTCAATTTTCCTGTAGGATCATTTAAAAATAAAATTTAAACAACATATTTGTCATAGAAAAAACTAGTCCCACATTCCTCTAGGATAGTAAAGGCTCACCGTCTTTAAAACCAATACAAAGAGGAACTGTCTGATTTTCACTCCCTGGGAAGAATGTTTGTATTACATCCTGAATAAGATATCCTCCCTTTAGAATAGACCGAAGTGCCACAAACAACAAAATCATAAAGCCACTGAGTATCCATATCAAAAGAAAACGAACATCCCTATCTTACTGCCTATAAAATAATGTTAATTTTTAAATTCATTCCATTATTCCCATTGGAATATCAATTTCCTGAATTTTGCCTTTTTAAAATACAACTCCATTAGCAACCAACATCATACCCCACACCGAGCTCATTGTTTAGCACACAGTAAGCAGGCAGCAAATATATGTTAAATTAATTAATAATTTATATTTGTTCCCAAATTGTCATATTCTGATGAAGTCAACACACTAAAATTTCTCTATCAATCACCCAATAAATTACTTATCACTAGTGTCATCAGTGACCCTGTAGAGCAAAGGCAAGCAAAACAAGTCCACAATTGTGTGCATTCAGTAGCCTCTACCCATTCATCTTCACATATATTGGGTATGGGCTGGTGTCTGGTTCTACCGCTCCAGCCTCTTGGAAGAGAGATAAAAGGTTCGTGTGTCAAAGAGAGCATAGCGACATTACGGGCTGTGTTTAAGAATTCTGAACATTTCACATTTCACAGTCTGGACAAAGGAAGTGGAAAATAATATCTTAATTACCAAACACCTGTCTTTTTCTCTTGCTTCTTCTCCAGTGTCACCAGTTCACAAAACCCAAATCTACTAATATTATTTAGCATCACTCAGGATGCTTTGTTTTTATCAGAGCACCAAGCTTACCTCCAGAGAGGAAAACAGGAGAAGCCCTTCTTCAATGTAGTCACATCTCAGAGGACAGAAACCTGAAATGGACACAAACTTTATAACCTAATCCCCAACTGCAAGAACTCTGAACTCTGACTATTTTACTTCTTTCCCTTTCGGCTTAGGGAAAATCATGTTGCTGACTTAAGGTGAGGAGTGATGAACGAGTGGTCCTGGTTAGTCCAGAGCCTCATCAGCCCTTCCCAGGGCAAACTGCTTCTTGCTTTTCCAGAACCAAGCCTAGGCTGCAGCCACTGGCAGCGGATTTTTATTACAGGTAAGGCAATCAGTCGAATGGGGTTGAAATCTCCAAACAGTTTTTCCATCTGTGACATCAATTCTATTTGGGAGCAGAGATGATAGGCCTGCGTGTTTGCTCTGATTCACGGAGCACAGGCATGCCCAGTGCATCACCCTGCCTATTCACCACACACTTTCAGCTTGCTGAGGTTCATGTCATAAATGCAACTATAAACCTGGCCATGTTTATTGTGTGTCCCAATTCCCTTCTCTTTTTAACAAGAGGAACTGTCCTTTATTGGTCCCTCTTCCCTAACACATTTGAGAAATTTCCTCTAGGTTTGAAGCATTCATTCATTTTCCTTTGAAATCCTCTAGATGCATTTTTCAGATCAGCCACTAGATGCCCAGATGCCAAAATAAAACTCTCGCAGCTTTTCTGAGGAAAATAATGGTTTTGCAATTTAACAAAGGTGGATTTTTTTCAACCATGTTATCCAGAGGCCTGGGCAAAGTTTTCAGGTACTTAAGGAGTTTGTTTGTTTGTTTTTTAATGTACTGAGCAATGTAATTATATAGATTAGGGGGAAAGTTCTCAAACCAAGAATTATCAGAAATAAAAAATCCCAGGAGCTGACTACTGTCACTGACTTCACTGACAATATAGAGCTAGAAAAAACTGCCTTAGAACCCAGGGCCCAAGTCTCAATTTTCACCTTCATGAAAAATTTTCCACCAGCCACACTCCCTGGCTTACCTGTAACAACACCTACAACACCAGGGTCTGAACTCTAGCAGAAATCAAGGTGGGAAACCGGGACCTCGAATCTCCCTAACACAGGTAGTTAATATCGTAATTTCATTGTCAGCGTCCTTTTTTATTGGCATTTTCTGCTTTTGTTCTTTTGCAGGATAAATGAGTTCCACTCTGGCTAGATTTTATGTGGGACATGGTCAAGCTACCGTGCATCTAGACACCAGTGATGGGCTGCAAAAATCCTCAGAATCACAGCCTCAGAAGTGCTAGTGAAGGAACAGAGTTGGATTTGCCTGATGCATCAAGGTGACTTGGAAAGGGAGAGAGAGAGCTAAGCACACTATAAAATTTTCAACAAAGCTTTAATGATGGTTCAAAACAATGGAAGAAAAACACAGTGCAGATAAATTAAAATCACCCAACCAGCCTCAGGCCCATCATGGCTAAAATGAACCATCTGAATAAGATATTTGCTGCCTCACTCCCAGCCTACCTCCACGTGGCCCGGGGCATCTCACCTTTTGCCAGGGTTAAGTCTCTTAATAATTTGTGGTCCAGGTCAAATTTCCTCCTTGGTCTTAGGGAAAGTAGGAAGCTGTTTAACCCCTTCCTGCTAAGACTGCTTCTGCCAGACTTCCTTTCTGGCTCCGGAGAATTTGGGGTGACTGTCAGGTACAGGTGACCTACACATCACCCCAGGTTCCGACCTAGCTATATGGCTACAAGCCATCAAAAAATGAGTCAAGATACTTAGATTTTTCCACTGTCGCCTTGGCAAGAAAGAAAGAACTTGACAAGTGAAAGCTGAGCACCAGTAAGATGTGTGAATTCCAAAGTAGCGAGCGCCCCATCACGGAAAGTGTTTACGATGAGGCGGTGTAGCCCCTGCCCAGGCTGCTGAGGAAATGGTTCCTGAATTGGGGGAACGATTAGCCCCCGAGACCTCATTTAGCATTTCCCCTCCGTGTCTATGTTTCTATTATTCTTGCAGACCACATTCTGAGAAGTGAAAAGGGCAGGTCCAGAGTTTGGAAGCCATACAGAGTAATGATATACCAAAAAAAAAAAAGAGAGAGAGAGAGATTTTTCTCCAAGATGGCAAGTGGTTGTACAAGGTTACTGAGGTTAACTAGTTCCCTAACAAGTTTCTATATAAGCCTGAAAAACATTTGCTTTAAAAAACACCTGGGGAGAATGATACCACATTTTCTTTAGTAACTGTTCCTATACAGAGCAATGCTTCCTATCAAATATTGACACCTAAGTCATCCAGACAATTCTAGAATTACTTATTTTAAGAAGTAAGTAAATTGCCTGACTGGGAAAGGGAAACTTAAGTCAAGCTTCTTGCTGGCGAATGCTAAACCAGGCGTCTGACAATGCTGACCCTACTATTCAAATATTCTGTGTCTTCTAGAAATGCAATCCATATATTCCCACCACATGTCAAGGAGGAGCTGCTTCTGTGTCAGCAAAGGCAAAGGGATGTGTGGAGTTCCCTGTCATGTTGCAGAGGCAGAGGGTGGCCAAAAGGACAAGCCACCTGCACACATCCCTCCCTAGAACAAGAGGCCTGGGCAGAATGCTTGTGCTACTTACTCAGTACCATGTGTCAAGTAGTCGGAAGACCCTTTACACTCAGAGGGACTATGGAGATTTGTCCGTTTACCAACCTATGGTGTTTGCTACATGTCATCCAAATTCAAGGCTTATGGAAAAGCCAGCTTCCCTGAGTGACATCCATCCAGAACAGGATCAAGGTCTGGGACTGGAGCCATGGTCACCCCAAGATTCATTCATGCCCCAAATGGCTACAAATTCCTCTCCAACAGATGGCTGTTTTTTCACAGCAGAAAATTTCAGCCATAAAACCTGCCTGCTCTTTCCTTCCCTATGAGAGTCTTATAAAATGCCCTATGGCCTGTGTATACAATTGAACTTTCACTCAAGTAAAAATCATTATCACTATCCTCCTGAAAGGTATTCTGGGAGATTCTTGCCATCATGACGTTATCGTTTCTCCAACAACATATTTTCTCACAATCAAACACTGATATGAAGGAAGCCTCAATGAGAATGATGCTGGGGATAGCAGAATGATACTGGCTCCCCTGTAATGTGTTCATTCGTTTACTTATTCCTCCATGCATTTGACCTTGACTTATCAAGCGCTGACTATGTGTGGGGCACAGTGTCAGTACAGAGATGAGCGAGGTCCACAGTCCCTACTTAGCATAGGACTTTGTGTAAACTCAGCCAAGCAAGTGGTACAGTGGAGTCAGGGACAGAGTATAATGGGAACAAGGAGCATGTGCAGAAAGAAATAGCCTGTCTCAGTCTGAGGAAGAACTGTCATTTTCAGCCTAAGAGCTGAGCCCGCGGGGGGGGGGGGGGGGGCGGGCAGAGCGACAAAGGCATGGAGGCCTGAGCCTGCCAGGCATTTGGTTTACGGAGAGGATGGGGGTGCAGGGGAGGGTGACAGAACCTGAAGCTAGACAGGCAGGCAGCAGTCAGAAACTGGAGAGTTTGCATGACTTTGCCCTAAAGTTCTGATGAATCACTGAAGAGTTTTAAGAAGAGGGGTGGGTAGTATGATTAGATCCGTGTTCTAGAAAGATCATATCCCGTGGCAGCCAGCACAATGCACCATAATGGGAAACAAGAAGATCAGAGGAAAGGAAAACTTCTCAAAGGCCCCAGCAAGGAAAATTCTAAGGCGATGGTAGTGAAGATGAAAAGGAGAATGATTCAGAAGGCAGATTCACCTGTTTTAGTCAACCAATTAGATGTGGGGGTTCAGGAAGAAGGAGGAATCTGCTTATTTCTGAGTATCTGGTATAGTCCAGGACGTGGCCCTCATACTGAGATACACATTAGAATGAATTAAAGAGTATTCTTAAATATCCAGTCTGGGCCCTCCTCCCCCAGGGTTCTTATTAAACAGGTCTGGGATGGAGCCCAGGAAACAGTATTCTTTAAAAGCTCCCTGGGTGACTAGAGTGTGGAGCCAGGTTTAAAGACTTGAGATCTAGGGGATAAATGTGACACCAAGAGACAGAAAACACAAGAAGATGGAGGAGGGTGGTCATATCTGCACAGAGGGAAACGGAGGGCATTCAGGACTTCTCTCTGGTCCTGCCGAAGTTGAGAAGGAGGTCAATTCTGGGTCAGTACAGATGTCATTTTCTGTGCTATTGTGTCGACATGTACCAAAACATTTGCTAAAACTTGCACTCTGATCTTGGGTTTCAAATGCAGCATTAGCTCCCTTTAGTGCTAGAAACACGGTGAAGGTGTTAGAAGAGAAAGTAACTGCAGGGAAACTTTCTTGCAGGGAAAGGGCATAAAAAAGGGTCAAGGATAAAACAGCGGGAATCTACATCTGAATCCAAAATGATGGGCTACAGGTTACTTCTAGGGGAAAGCTTCCTCATCCATGAATCCTTCCTTTGGCTAAATTCTTGAGCTAAGGGACTGTTGCCGTGCGGAAATCACTCTGGATGCCCGGGAGCACTGAAGGGATTAATGAAAAGTTGTGCCGCCAGCCCATCCCAGAATCCAATGAATAATCAATGGTACTTGAGGCTCCTCAGGTAATTGAATTGCCAACCTGGTAATAAGGAGACTTGTATCCATAGTAGAATTATGCTCTATATCTATTTCCTAATGTAGATATTGATGAAAGACCACAGCTCATGTGGATTATTTACTTTCCATCTCTATCAAAAATCGAGCACAGTAAATTGTCTGTTTGCTAATCAGGATTTTCTGCCTCTACCTTG